>NW_028319266.1:322500-505000 GCF_062004578.1 Staurois parvus
CCACTGGCTTCCACTCGCTCAATGAATAAAATTCAAAACACTAACAACAACTTACAAAGCCATCCACAACTCTGCCCCCGGCTACATCACCAACCTGGTCTCAAAATATCAACCAAACCGCTCTCTTCGATCCTCCCAAGACCTTCTGCTCTCTAGTCCCCGTGTCACCTCCTCCCATGCTCGCCTCCAGGACTTCTCCCGAGCTTCTCCCATCCTATGGAATTTTCGACCCCAATCTGTCCGGCTGTCTCCTAATCTATCCACCTTTAGATGATCCCTGAAAACCTTTAAAGAAGTCTATCCTGCTTCTACCTAGTAAACCGCCATTTTTTTCCTCCATTAGCTCATCCCCCACAGCTATTACCTTTTGTACCACTCAACCCTTCCTCCTAGATTGTAAGCTCCCAGGATCAGGGCCCTCTGCTTCCTCTTGTACCAAATTTTTTTGTAACGGTAATGTCTACCTTCATTTTGTAAAGCGCTGAGCAAACTGTTGGCGCCATATAACTACTGTATAATAATAATATGCGTCTAGAGTATGTCGGCGCCTTGAAGAAGCAACACTATGGCAAAGATGCTTGGGAACAACTTGGCCTCGGCACGCGGATCACACCAGCTTCGGGAGAGAGAACAGAATGCTTGACCCTCTAAATAGCGTGTTTTCTAGTGGATATAAGCCAAGAGCGAGCTGGATGGCCATAAATAATCCATAATGGATACAAAGCGCCGGCGATAATGTCCTCGAAAATGGAAGCCTAATAGATTTCTCAGCATGGGCCGCTGGACAAACGCTGAAGACTGAAGAGCGCTGTCTTTTTGTACCGCTGTCCTCCTGTTTTTGTTTCTGCAACAGAAATGACTAAACGGCTCGTAGAGATGTACAAAGTAATGGAGCAACAGGGTAGGAACAGAGGTAGGAAATGCTGTGAGGTCCGTGGCCTTGGGGCCCAGGGCCACATTCACACTTGTGCAGGTTCATACCAATACAACGCACCTACCTGCTTTGCAGCATCTGCAGTAAGTAGCGGGGAACACAGGGGGACGCTGTTCTGCAACCTCCAGCACTGAATGGGGTGCTGAAGGGTCTATTGATGCTGGCTACTGGGGGATCAATTCAGGGGCGGACTGACAACTCATGGGGCCCCCGGTCAATAGGGGATCATGGGGCCCCTGTGTCCTTGCCCAAACTCAAAAAAGCCTATGAAAAAGGTACCAGGGGCATCTCATGGGGCCCCCTATTGACTCCGGGCCCCCGGGCAGTGCCCGAGTTTCCAAATGGTCAGTCTGCCCCTGGATCTATTGTAACTGGGGGATCTTTTGTTGCTGGAGAGGTCTATTGTTGCTGCTGGGGATCTATTTTCGCTCGAGGGATCTTATGTTGCTAGGGGGTCAATAGGTGCTGGGAGGGATCTACTGTTGAGAGAATAGTCTATTGTAGCTTGCTGCTGGGAGGTCTCTTGATCCTGGCTGCTGGGAGGTCTATTGATCCTGGCTGCTGGGAGGTCTCTTGATCCTGGCTGCTGGGAGGTCTATTGATCCTGGCTGCTGGGAGGTCTCTTGATCCTGGCTGTTGGGAGGTCTCTTGATCCTGGCTGTTGGGAGGTCTCTTGATCCTGGCTGTTGGGAGGTCTCTTGATCCTGGCTGCTGGGAGGTCTCTTGATCCTGGCTGCTGGGAGGTCTCTTGATCCTGGCTGCTGGGAGGTCTCTTGATCCTGGCTGTTGGGAGGTCTACTGTATTGTTACATAGGGAGTATGTTTCTTTATGAGGGGGAGGCCTTTGCTGCTGAGGGAATCTATTGTGGATGGGTTGTATTTATGCTGGATGGGATCTATTGGTGTTGGATGTCTATTGTTGCTTGTGGGATGTGTTGTTGCTGGAGGGGTCTGTTGCTGCTGGGGAATCTATTGTTGCTGGGTAATCTATCGTTGCTGGGGGTCTATTGTTTCTGGGGTAGGGGCAGACTGACAACTCATGGGGCCCCTGGGCAATAGGGGATCATGGGGCCCCTGTGTCCTTGCCCAAACTTAAAACAGCCTATGAAAAAGGTACCAGGGGCATCTCATGGGGACCCCTACTGACCCCGGGCCCTCGGGTAGTGCCCGAGTTTCCAAATGGTCAGTCCGCCCCTGTTCTGGGGGGTCTTTTATTGCTGTCTGCAGAGAATCTTGCTTGAAGGCGGGTAAGGGACGGAGACAAGGGGTGACTTGGAAGAAGGGAGTATCTGCATCCTCAGAGATAGAGTGAATGAGAAAAATCAAATTGTGTGTTAAAATTGGGTGAATCTTGTTGGAAAATAGGTGAAGCCCTCAGTGACAAATAGAGTCAATGTGGAAAAATCTAATTTCAATAAAAAAATAATGAAGCTTAGATTAAAAATTAGGTGAATCTTGTTGGGAAATGGGTAAACCCCAGTGATAAATAGAGTGGATGTGGAAAATTGAATCTCGGTAAAAAGGCTAAATCTTGGGTTACAATTGGGCAAAGCTTGGTTATATAAATGAAGTGAATGTGGAAAATCAAATCTTGGTCAAATCTTGGGTTAAAGTAGGGTGAATCTTGTTGGGAAATGGGTAAAAAACCCCAATGATAGAGTCAGCTTGGAAAATCAAATATTTCTCAGTTAAAAAAAAGGGTGAATCTTGGGTTAAAGGTGGGTGAATCTTGTTGGAAAATGGGTGAAAAATCCAATGATAGAGTGAATGTGGAAAACCAGATTTTATTAAAAAAGGGCAAATCTTGGGTTAAAGGTGTGATGAATCTTGTGGGGAAATGGCCTAAAGCCTCAGACTGATTGAGAAAAATCAAATTGTGGGTTTAAATTGGGTGAATCTTTTTGGGAAATGGATGAAAACCCTTAATGATAAAGTGAATGTGGAAAATCAAATCTTTGGTTAAAGTTCGGTGAATCTTGTTGGGAAATGAGTGAAAACACCAGTGATGAATAGAGTGGATGTGGAAAATTGAATCTCAGTAAAAAGGGCAAATCTTGGGTTAAAGTTGGGCAAACCTAAGTTGTATCAAAGTGAATGTGGAAAATCAAATCTCGGTCAAGTCTTTTGTTAAAGTTGGGTGAATCTTGTTGGGAAATGGCCAAAAGCCTCAGACTTCGAGTGATTGAGAAAATTCAAATAGTGGGTTTAAGTTGGGTGAATCTTGTTGGGAAATGGGTGAAACCCTTAATGATAGAGTGAATGTGGAAGATCAAATCTTTGGTTAAAGTTGGGTGAATCTTGTTGGGAAATGGGTGAAAACCCCAGTGATAGAGTCAGCTTGGAAAATCAAATATCAGTTAAAAAAAGGGTGAATCTTGGGTTAAAGGTGTGGCAAATCTTGTGGGAAATGGCCAAAAGCTTCAGACTTTGAGCGATTGAGAAAAATCAAATTGTGGGTTTAAGTTGGGTGAATCTTGTTGGGAAATGGGTGAAACCCTTAATGATAGAGTGAATGTGGAAGATCAAATCTTTGGTTAAAGTTGGGTGAATCTTGTTGAGAAATGGGTGAAAACCCCAGTGATGAATAGAGTGGATGTTGAAAATTGAATCATGGTAAAAAGGGCAAATCTTGAGTTAAAGTTGGACAAACCTAAGTTATATCAAAGTGAATGTGGAAAGTCAAATCTTTTGTTAAAGTTGGGTGAATCTTGTTGGGAAATGGGCGAAAACCCCAAGTGTGGAAAATCAAATCTCAATAAAGGTGAATCTTGGGTTAAAGTTGGCTGAATCTTGTTGGGAAATGGGTGAAAACCCTTAATGATAGAGTGAATGTGGAAAATCAAATCTTTGGTTAAAGTTGGGTGAATCTTGTTGGGAAATGGGTGAAAACCCCAGTGATGAATAGAGTGGATGTGGAAAATTGAATCACGGTAAAAAGGGCAAATCTTGGGTTAAAGTTGGGCAAACCTAAGTTGTATCAAAGTGAATGTGGAAATTCAAATCTTTGTCAAATCTTTTGTTAAAGTAGGGTGAATCTTGTTGGGAAATGGGTAAAAACCCTAATGATAGAGTCAGCTTGGAAAATCAAATCTCATTTTTTTTTTTTAAAAAAAGGTGAATCTTGGGTTAAAGGTGTGGTGAATCTTGTGGGGAAATGGCCAAAAGCCTCAGACTTTGAGTGATTGAGAAAAATCAAATTGTGGGTTTAAGTTGGGTGAATCTTGTTGGGAAATGGATAAAAAACCCCAGTGATAAATAGAGTGGATGTGGAAAATTGAATCTCGGTAAAAAGGGCAAATCTTGGTTAAAGTTGGGCAAACCTAAGTTATATCAAAGTGAATGTGGCATGTCAAATCTTTTGTTAGAGTTGTGTGAATCTTGTTGGGCAATGAGTGAAAACCCCAGTGATAAATAGAGTGGATGTGGAAAATTGAATCTCGGTAAAAAGGGTAAATCTTGGGTTAAAACTGGGCAAAGCTTGATTATATAAATAAAGTGAATCTGGAAATTCAAAGCTTGGTCAAATCTTGTGTTAAAGTAGAGTGAATCTTTTTGGGAAATGGGTAAAAGCCCCAATGATAGAGTCAGCTTGGAAAATCAAATCTCATTTTTAAAAAAAAAGGGTGAATCTTGGGTTAAAGGTGTGGTGAATCTTGTGAGGAAATGGCCAAAAGCCTCAGACTTTGAGTGATTGAGAAAAATCAAATTGTGGGTTTACGTTGGGTGAATCTTGTTGGGAAATGGGTGAAAACCCCAGTGATAAATAGAGTGGATGTGGAAAATTGAATCTCGGTAAAAAGGGTAAATCTTGGGTTAAAACTGGGCAAAGCTTGATTATATAAATAAAGTGAATCTGGAAAATCAAAGCGTGGTCAAATCTTGGGTTAAAGTAGGGTGAATCTTGTTGGGAAATGGGTAAAACCCCAATGATAGAGTCAGCTTGGAAAATCAAATCTCATTTTTTTAAAAAAAAAAAAAGGTGAATCGTGAGTTAAAGGTGTGGTGAATCTTGTGGGGAAATGGCCAATAGCCTCAGACTTTGAGTGATTGAGAAAAATCAAACTGTGGGTTTAAGTTGGGTGAATCTTACTGGGAAATAGGTGAAAACCCCAGTGATAAATAGAGTGGATGTGGAAAATTGAATCTCACTAAAAAGGGTAAATCTTGGGTTAAAACTGGGCAAAGCTTGGTTATATAAATAAAGAGAATCTGGAAATTCAAAGCTTGGTCAAATCTTGTGTTAAAGTAGGGTGAATCTTGTTGGGAAATGGGTAAAAACCCCAGTGATAGAGTCAGCTTGGAAAATCAAATCTCATTTTTTTTTAAAAAAGGGTGAATCTTGGGTTAAAGGTGTGGTGAATCTTGTGAGGAAATGACCAAAAGCCTCAGACTTTGAGTGATTGAGAAAAATCAAATTGTGGGTTTAGGTTGGGTGAATCTTGTTGGGAAATGGGTGAAAACCCCAGTGATGAATAGAGTGGATGTGAAAAATGGAATCTCTGTAAAAAGGGGCAAATCTTTGGTAAAGTTGGGCAAACCTAAGTTATATCAAAGTGAATGTGGCATGTCAAATCTTTTGTTAGAGTTGGGTGAATCTTGTTGGGAAATGGGTGAAAACCCCAGTGATAAATAGAGTGGATGTGGAAAATTGAATCATGGTAAAATGGCCAAATCTTGGGTTAAAGTTGGGCAAACCTAAGTTATATCAAAGTGAATGTGGAAATTCAAATCTTGGTCAACTCTTTTGTTAATGTTGGGTGAATCTTGTGAAGAAGTGGCCAAAAGCCTCAGACATAGAGTGATTGAGAAAAATCTAATTGTGGGTTTAAGTTGGGTGAATCTTGTTGGGAAATGGGTGAAAACCCCAGTGATGAATAGAGTGGATGTGAAAAATGGAATCTCAGTAAAAAGGGCAAATCTTGGGTTAAAGTTGGGCAAACCTAAGTTGTATCAAAGTGAATGTGAAAAATCAAATCTTGGTCAAATCTTTTGTTAAAGTTGGGTGAATCTTGTTGGGAAATGGGCAAAAACCATAAGCGTGGAAAATCAAATCTCAATAAAGGTGAATCTTGGGTTAAAGTTGGGTGAATCTTGGTTGAAGTAACAAAGCTAAATAGACACGTTGAAGCGTACTGGTTATTGTAGTGTTTGGGTTTACATCTACTAATTACTTCTATTACTTCATTAGTGACCCCGTCAATCACCATTTATGTGCGTCTCGTGGCGGGTAAGTAGCTGCAGAAAATTGCCGCGACCCCATTATCGCGTCTACAAATGGTTACCATAGCGATTCCCCCCCCCTTTAATTTCACCGGCTGTCTTTGCTTCCATTATTGAAGACTTGTTTGACTTTGGTAGTTAATGGCTCCCTGTGTGCCGCAATTTTTTTTTTTTATGTCCGCCGTTTATTTGGTCCGGCTATTACTCTCCTTCAATTAAAAATCTGCTCGTTTGCACATGTTTGCGGACCTGTAATGACATGAGACGACTGCGGCTGTATATTAAACGGCGACATTATCGCTTACCTTTCTGCTCGCTCCGCGTTTTTTTATATGCAGGCTCCCGGAATGTTTATTTTTATCCGGCAAAAAAAGCAAATTACACTGCCCTTATCTGCAGCCGGCACAATTTACTCGACTTTCCCCTTTACAGAACTCACAAATCGCGTGCGCTGAATAGATGAACCGGCTCCGCTTATCAGCCCCTCTCTCTGCGCAGAAAGATGGATTTTAAAGGAGAGAGACGGCGGCGAATGAAAGCGAGATCCGAGTCTCGGGGAATAAGTAATAGAACTGTTCTATCGTATTCAGAGACCTCCTCTTATGAGCTTACATTTCTGGCCCCATCAAAAGTAATATGGTGGCAAAGGAGCGCGCCGTTTTATAACGCTACAACCGGGATAGACATCACTTTGTGTGTTTATTATATATGTGTAGCATTGCATTATAACAAGGTTAAATCTGACCTCCGGCCTCCCCTTCAGTCCTGCACAGGTGTACCGGCTCCTCCCCTTCAGTCCTGCACAGGTGTACCGGCTCCTCCCCTTCAGTACTGCACAGGTGTACCGGCTCCTCCCCTTCAGTCTTGCACAGGTGTACCGGCTCCTCCCCTTCAGTCTTGCACAGGTGTACCGGATCCTCCCCTTCAGTTTTGCACAGGCGTACCGGCTCCTCCCCTTCAGTCTTGCACAGGTGTACTGGCTCCTCCCCTACAGTCTTGCACAGGTGTACCGGCTCCTCCCCTTCAGTCTTGCACAGGTGTACCGGCTCCTCCCCTACAGTCTTGCACAGGTGTACCTACTCCTCCCCTTCAGTCCTGCACAGGTGTACCGGCTCCTCCCCTACAGTCTTGCACAGGTGTACCGGCTCCTCCCCTTCAGTCTTGCACAGGTGTACCAGCTCCTCCCCTTCAGTCTTGCACAGGTGTACTGGCTCCTCCCCTTCAGGCTTGCACAGTTTTACTGACTCCTCCCCTTCAGTCTTGCACAGTTGTAGTGGCTCCTCCTCTTCAGTCTTGCACAGTTGTACCAACTCCTCTCCTTCAGTCTTGCACAGGTGTACTGGCTCCTCCCCTTCAGTCTTGCACAGGTGTACCGGCTCCTCCCCTTCAGGCTTGAACAGTTTTACTGACTCCTCCCCTTCAGTCTTGCACAGTTGTAACGGCTCCTCCTCTTCAGTCTTGCACAGTTGTGCCGGCTCCTCCCCTTCAGTTTTGCACAGGTGTACCGGCTTCTCCCCTTCAGTCTTGCACAGGTGTACCGGCTCCTCCCCCTCAGTCTTACACAGGTGTACTGGCTCCTCCCCTTCAGGCTTGCACAGGTGTACCGGCTCCTCCCCTTCAGGCTTGAACAGTTTTACTGACTCCTCCCCCTCAGTCTTACACAGGTGTACTGGCTCCTCCCCTTCAGGCTTGCACAGGTGTACTGGCTCCTCCCCTTCAGTCTTGCACAGGTGTACCGGCTCCTCCCCTTCTGTCTTGCATAGGTGTACCAGCTCCTCCCCTTCAGTCTTGCACAGGTGTACTGGCTCCTCCCCTTCAGTCTTGCACAGGTGTACCAGCTCCTCCCCTTCAGTCTTGCACAGTTTTACTGACTCCTCCCCTTCAGTCTTGCACAGGTGTACTGGCTCCTCCTCTTCTGTCTTGCACAGGTGTACTGGCTCCTCCCCTTCAGTCTTGCACAGGTGTACCAGCTCCTCCCCTTCAGTCTTGCACAGTTTTACTGACTCCTCCCCTTCAGTCTAGCACAGTTGTACTGGCTCCTCCTCTTCTGTCTTGCATAGGTTTACCAGCGCCTCCCCTTCAGTCTTGCACAGGTGTACTGGCTCCTCCCCTTCAGTCTTGCACAGGTGTACCGGCTCCTCCCCTTCAGGCTTGAACAGTTTTACTGACTCCTCCCCTTCAGTCTTGCACAGTTGTACTTGCTCCTCCTCTTCAGTCTTGCACAGTTGTACTGGCTCCTCCCCTTCAGTCTTGCACAGTTGTACCAACTCCTCCCCTTCAGTCTTACACAGGTGTACCAGCTCCTCCCCTTCAGTCTTGCACAGGTGTACTGGCTCCTCCTCTTCTGTCTTGCACAGGTGTACTGGCTCCTCCCCTTCAGTCTTGCACAGGTGTACCAGCTCCTCCCCTTCAGTCTTGCACAGTTTTACTGACTCCTCCCCTTCAGTCTTGCACAGTTGTACTGGCTCCTCCTCTTCTGTCTTGCATAGGCGTACCTGCGCCTCCCCTTCAGTCTTGCACAGGTGTACTGGCTCCTCCCCTTCAGTCTTGCACAGGTGTACCGGCTCCTCCCCTACAGTCTTGCACAGGTGTACCTACTCCTCCCCTTCAGTCCTGCACAGGTGTACCGGCTCCTCCCCTACAGTCTTGCACAGGTGTACCGGCTCCTCCCCTTCAGTCTTGCACAGGTGTACCAGCTCCTCCCCTTCAGTCTTGCACAGGTGTACTGGCTCCTCCCCTTCAGGCTTGCACAGTTTTACTGACTCCTCCCCTTCAGTCTTGCACAGTTGTAGTGGCTCCTCCTCTTCAGTCTTGCACAGTTGTACCAACTCCTCTCCTTCAGTCTTGCACAGGTGTACTGGCTCCTCCCCTTCAGTCTTGCACAGGTGTACCGGCTCCTCCCCTTCAGGCTTGAACAGTTTTACTGACTCCTCCCCTTCAGTCTTGCACAGTTGTAACGGCTCCTCCTCTTCAGTCTTGCACAGTTGTGCCGGCTCCTCCCCTTCAGTTTTGCACAGGTGTACCGGCTTCTCCCCTTCAGTCTTGCACAGGTGTACCAACTCCTCCCCCTCAGTCTTACACAGGTGTACTGGCTCCTCCCCTTCAGGCTTGCACAGGTGTACCGGCTCCTCCCCTTCAGGCTTGAACAGTTTTACTGACTCCTCCCCCTCAGTCTTACACAGGTGTACTGGCTCCTCCCCTTCAGGCTTGCACAGGTGTACTGGCTCCTCCCCTTCAGTCTTGCACAGGTGTACCGGCTCCTCCCCTTCTGTCTTGCATAGGTGTACCAGCTCCTCCCCTTCAGTCTTGCACAGGTGTACTGGCTCCTCCCCTTCAGTCTTGCACAGGTGTACCAGCTCCTCCCCTTCAGTCTTGCACAGTTTTACTGACTCCTCCCCTTCAGTCTTGCACAGGTGTACTGGCTCCTCCTCTTCTGTCTTGCACAGGTGTACTGGCTCCTCCCCTTCAGTCTTGCACAGGTGTACCAGCTCCTCCCCTTCAGTCTTGCACAGTTTTACTGACTCCTCCCCTTCAGTCTAGCACAGTTGTACTGGCTCCTCCTCTTCTGTCTTGCATAGGTTTACCAGCGCCTCCCCTTCAGTCTTGCACAGGTGTACTGGCTCCTCCCCTTCAGTCTTGCACAGGTGTACCGGCTCCTCCCCTTCAGGCTTGAACAGTTTTACTGACTCCTCCCCTTCAGTCTTGCACAGTTGTACTTGCTCCTCCTCTTCAGTCTTGCACAGTTGTACTGGCTCCTCCCCTTCAGTCTTGCACAGTTGTACCAACTCCTCCCCTTCAGTCTTACACAGGTGTACCAGCTCCTCCCCTTCAGTCTTGCACAGGTGTACTGGCTCCTCCTCTTCTGTCTTGCACAGGTGTACTGGCTCCTCCCCTTCAGTCTTGCACAGGTGTACCAGCTCCTCCCCTTCAGTCTTGCACAGTTTTACTGACTCCTCCCCTTCAGTCTTGCACAGTTGTACTGGCTCCTCCTCTTCTGTCTTGCATAGGCGTACCTGCGCCTCCCCTTCAGTCTTGCACAGGTGTACTGGCTCCTCCCCTTCAGTCTTGCACAGGTGTACTGGCTCCTCCCCTTCAGTCTTGCACAGGTGTACCGACTCCATCCCTTTAGTCTTGCACAGTTTTACTGGCTCCTCCCCTTCAGTCTTGCACAGTTGTACCAACTCCTCCCCTTCAGTTTTGCACAGGTGTCCCGGCTCCTCTCCTGGACTGAAAAGTCTTCCTCTGATGTCACTGCACACTGGGAGCTTCTCACAATGTGCATTAGAAGCTGCCGCAAGTCAGAGAGAGCTCCGCCTCATTTCCTGGCTAGAGGACGTCCAGCATCATCTAGCACTTTCCACCCCAGCCTCACTATCCCTGGCCCGCCCCTTGGACTTCATTTTTTCCAATCATGGAGGCTCAGCATCACATGTGGGTGTTACCAAGACCTGCCTAGGAATGCCCACTCCTCCAGACTGACACCCAACCATTAAAGGATTTTGATATTTGCATAACTCCTCCCGAGAGCCAGCCCACTGAGAGGAGTAGTGAGGCAGGGCTCTGGGATGTTTTCCGGAAGCTATGTACAGCACCCTAATGCAGTAACAAGAAAAAGAGAGGAAGGCGCCTCTAAGTGCAGTATTGACAATTTATTTAGTAAACAATGGATACATTTCACTTCCAAGATAAATAGTTAAAAAGACTCATCGTGTGGTAATTAGATCCAGGTGGGACATCCAGCAGCAAACTGTCTATAGGATCAGGAAGTAGAGTCCAGGATGTGTCTGTGCATCAAAAATGAAGATAGGAGGTCTGAAGAAGGAGCCTATTGAGCATTCTCCGAAATGCATTACCGCCCTCTTCACCTCCTACATCCGACTCTGCTCTCCAAGCTTCATTTTGATGCACAGACACATCCCGGACTCTACTTCCTGATCCTATAGACAGTTTGCTGCTGGACGGCTGGATGTCCCACCTGGATCTAATTACCACACGATGAGTCTTTTAACCGTTTATCTTGTAAGTGCAATTTTTCCATTGTTTACTAAATAAATTGTCCATACTGCACTTAGAGGCGCCCTCCTCTCTTTTTCTTGTTACTGCATTAGAGCCTTGCTTCCACTCTAAGAAGAGCTGCCTCAGTGTTACTGCTCCCATCCATCCATCCCTGATATCCATCCATCCCTGATATCCATCCATCCCTGATATCCATCTGGCACCTTTATCTTACAGCTACAGAGGTTTGGCTCCAACAAGCTCGCCCTATATAATATACATTTTATGTACAGCACCCTGCCAGCCCCTCCCACCTGCCTGCATTGCATAGAGAAGCACAGAGACACAGTGATGACAGATTCATTATCATATTGATGGGGGGGGGACAAGGAAAAGCAAAATATAGGCTGATTACTTTTCGGACCTTCAGTCTCCTTTATAACTTGCATATATTGTAATGGTCTCCCCCTTCTTTAACAGCAATGGAATAAAAAATGTATTTTTTCTAGGCAAATGGCGTAGAGTCTTCCAGTCCCTCTGATTCCTGGGATACTTTCTTACTAGAGTCTTTAGGTGTTTTTTTTTTCCCCCCAGAGCTGGAGGAGGGTGGGGGGAGCAAGAGGAGTATGGGGTACAGGGAGGGTGATGAGTGCGACAGGGCTAAAATGACTGGAATCGATCCCCTGTATGGTTCTCTCTGCAGCAGAGGGAGGGGAGAAGAAGCCGGCTTTCAGCTGCTGCAGGGAGAGTAGAAGAAGCCAGCTTTCAGCTGCTGCAGGGAGAGTAGAAGAAGCCAGCTTTCAGCTGCTGCAGGGAGAGGAGAAGATGCCGGCTTTCAGCTGCTGCAGGGAGAGTAGAAGAAGCCGGCTTTCAGCTGCTGCAGGGAGAGTAGAAGAAGCTGGCTTTCAGCTGCTGCAGGGAGAGGAGTAGAAGCCGGCTTTCAGCTGCTGCAGGGAGAAGAGAAGAAGCCGGCTTTCAGCTGTTGCAGGGAGAGGAGACGAATCTGGCTTTCAGCTGCTGCAGGGAGAGTAGAAGAAGCTGGCTTTCAGCTGCTGCAGGGAGAGGAGAAGAATCCGGCTTTCAGCTGCTGCAGGGACAGGAGAAGAAGCCGGCTTTCAGCTGCTGCAGGGAGAGGAGAAGAATCTGGCTTTCAGCTGCTGCAGGGAGAGTAGAAGAATCTGGCTTTCAGCTGCTGCAGGGAAAAGAGAAGAAAACGGCTTTCAGCTGCTGCAGGGAGAGGAGAAGAAGCCGGCTTTCAGCTGCTGCAGGGAGAGGAGAAGAAGCCGGATTTCAGCTGCTGCAGGGAGAGCCATACAGGGGATCGGTTCCAGTAATTGCCCCCCGCTGCCGTGCTGATCCCCCTCCCTGCTCACATTCGATTCACCTAGCCACTTGGGGCCCCCCTGCTGTCCTGGGCCCCATACAGGATGACTGGTGGTTCCCCCTTATCCACGGCCCTGAGCGTCACGCATTCCTTGACATGATCCCTACTGTTTATAGTGTTTTATTGCCCGGTATCCTTCCACAAACCATCCTCTGATATTGTCCGCTCTCATTTATTGTCCATTACTCAGGCCTTGCTGAAACGTGTCGGCTGACTCGCCGGAAACATTCGTTCTGTTATAATGCGGAGATCGCTCTCGCTCTCCGGCGTCTGCGTGTCGTCTCAATCTGTCTCCTGTCCCCGCCGTTATCTCCGCTCTTCTCTGCTTGCTGAGATTTCTATCTCTTCCCCACTTCACTTTACGACAAGATTAACATGGAGCTCGGAGACGGTTTGTTACGGCCAATACAGACGAGTTTAATTTACTGAAGAGACAGGGTGTCATGCCTTACTACAAGCTACACACAGAACTCCGAGCAGGATATATATCTATATACACACACACCGATCGGCCATATCATTATGACCAGGGGTGTATTTACCACAAGGCAAACAAGGCATTTGCCTAGGGTGGCATTTTTCAGGGGGGCAGCAGCATTTTTCAGGGGGTCAGCGCCGTCCCCCGAAAGAAGGAAAGGAAGAAGGGACACACACAGCACGGGGACCACGTGGGATCTGAGAGAGGCTGTGGGGCTGTTTGATGGTGTATGCAGAGCCTGACTCTTGTTCCCGTGGATGTCCGGAGCTGTGAAGGGGAGTGTCTTACCTCTTGGCGGTGGTAGTGGATGGCTCTGGGGTGCTGTTGGTCAATGTCAGGCTCTCTTTGTGGGGAGGGGGGTGTTGGTCGGTGACAGGGTCTCTGTGGGGGGGGGGGGGGCAATTTTTGTGTTGCCTAGGGCAGCACGGAACCTAAATACACCACTGATTATGACCACCCATCTAATATTGAGTAGGCCCTCCTTTTGCTGCCCTGACCCATCCAGGCATGGACTCCACTAGACCTCTGAAGGTACGCTGTGGTATCTGGCACCAAGCCGTTATTAGCGGATCTGTTAAGTCCTGTAAGTTGGGAGGTTGGGCCTCCATACACCTCCCACAGATGCTCGATTGGGTTAAGATCTGGAGAATTTGAAGGCCAAGTCATCGCCTCACACTCGTTGTGTTCCTCATACCATTCTTGAACCATTTTTACCCTGTGGAAAGGAGCATTATCCTCCTAGAAGAGGCCATTGCCATCAGGAAATGTTGTTTACATTGGGGGGGGGGAATTGGTCACCAACAATGTTTAGGTAGGTAGTATGTGGCAAGTAATATCCACAAGAATGGCAGGACCCAAGGTGTCCCAGCAGGACGTCGCCCACCACACTGACTCTGCTGTCTTGCCTTCCTCCCACACTGCATCTTGGTGCCATCTCTTCTCCAGGTAAGTGGCGCACAGGGGCGGACTGACCATTCAAGCACTCGGGCACTGCCCGAGGGCCCGGGGTCAGTAGGGGGCCCCATGAAGTGCCCCTGGTACCTTTTATAGGCATTTTTGGGTGTTCTTTGAGTGTGGGCAAGGACACAGGGGCCCCATGATCCCCTATTGCCCGGGGGCCCCATGAGTTGTCAGTCCGCCCCTGGTGGCGCACACTCACCCGGCCATCCACATGATGAAAAATAAAACGTGATTCATCAGACCAGGCCACCTTCTTCCATTGCTCCATGGTCCAGTTCTGATGCCCATTGTAGGCTCTTTTGGCTGTGGACACATCCAGGCATGGACACCACTAGACCTCTGAAGGTACGCTGTGGTATCTGGCACCAAGCCGTTATTAGCGAATCTGTTAAGTCCTGTCAGTTGGGAGGAGGGGCCTCCATGGACTGGACTTGTTTTTGCAGCACATCCCACAGATGCTCGATTGGGTTAAGATCTGGAGAATTTGGAGGCCAAGTCATCGCCTCACACTCGTTGTGTTCCTCAAACCATTCTTGAACCATTTTAGCACTGTGGCAGGGAACATTATCTTCCTGGAAGAGGTCATTGCCATCGGGGAATGCCGTTTACATGAAGGGAGGTGGAAATTGGTCACCAACAATGTTTAGGTAGGTAGTATGTGGCAAGTAACATCCACATGAATGGCAGGACCCAAGGTGTCAGCAGGACATCGCCCACCACACTGCCTCTGCCGGCTTGCCTTCCTCCCACACTGCATCCTGGTCCACATGATGAAAAATAAAACGTGATTCATCAGACCAGGCCACCTTTTTCCATTGCTCTGTGGTCCAGTTCTGATGCCCATTGGAGGCTCTTTTGGCTGTGGACACGGGTCAGTATGGCACCCTGACCGGTCTGAAGCTACACCGCCCCATACACAGCAAACCGCGATGCTCTTTCTATCAGAACCGGCATTCACGTTTTCACCAACTTGACCTCCAGTTGCTCTTCTATTGGATTGGACTACATGGACCAGCCTTCCCTTCCCACCTCCATTAACTCTGTCATCGGTTGACCAGTTTTCCTTCCTTGGACCACTTTTGTTCGGTCCTGACCACTGCAGAACGGGAACATCCCCCAAGAGCTGCAGTTTTGGAGTTGCTCTGACCCCGTCATCTAGACTGCCTATTTTTCTGCTTTCAACACATCAACTTCAGGGACAACATGTTCACTTGCTGCTTAATATATCCCTCCCACTTTAAGATGCCATTGCAACAAGATAATCATTGTTATTCTTTTTCCTGTTAATAAAGGCTGGATAAAGGGGGGTGCTGGTTTGGGATGTACCCCCCAGATTTTACTTGAGCCCCCCCAGATCTCCAAGAGTGCATACACTGATCCATGTGCCAGTTTGATGTAGAAGGTTGATGTAAAGGGGCACCTGATTTAAAGGGGAACATTGATGGGGACAGTTGATGTAAGAGGGCACTGTGATGGGGATACCTGATGTAAGGGGGCACTGTGATGGGGATACCTGATGTAAGGGGGCACTGTGATGGGGATACCTGATGTAAGGGGGCACTGTGATGGGGATACCTGATGTAAGGGGGCACTCTGATGGGGATACCTGATGTAAGGGGACACCTGATGTAAGGGGGTACGCTGATGGGGACAGCTGATGTAAGGGGGCACGCTGATGGGGGCACACTGATGGGGACAGCTGATTTAAGGGGCTCACTGATGGGGACAGCTGATAATAGGGGCTCACTGATGGGGACAGTTGATTTAAGGGGGAACTCTGATGGGGACACCTGATATAAGGGGGCACGCTGATGGGGGCACGCTGATGGGGACAGCTGATATAAGGGGCTCACTGATGGGGACAGTTCATTTAAGGGGCTCACTGATGAGGACAGTTGATGTAAGGGGGCACGCTGATGGGGGACACCTGATGTAAGGGGGCATGCTGATGGGGACACCTGATGTAAGGAGCTCACTGATGGGGACATTTGATGTAAGGGGGCACTGTGATGGGGATACCTGATTTAAGGGGCTCACTGATGGGGACATCTGATGTAAGGGGGCACTGTGATGGGGATACGTGATGTAAGGGGGCACGCTGATGGGGACACCTGATGTAAGGGGGCACGCTGATGAGGACACCTGATGTAAGGAGCTCACTGATGGGGACATTTGATGTAAGAGGGCACTGTGATGGGGATACCTGATTTAAGGGGCTCACTGATGGGGACATCTGATGTAAGGGGGCACTGTGATGGGGATACGTGATGTAAGGGGGCACGCTGATGGGGACACCTGATGTAAGGGGGCACGCTGATGGGGACACCTGATGTAAGGGGCTCACTGATAGGGACACCAGATGTAAGGGGACACTGTTATGGGGACACCTGATGTAAGGGGGCACGCTGATGGGGACACTTGATGTAAGGGGCTCACTGATGGGGACACCTGATGTAAGGGGGCACGCTGATGGGGACACCTGATGTAAGGGGCTCACTGATGGGGACACCTGTAAAGGGGGACTCTGATAGGACATATGATTTAAGGGGTCACTCTGATAGGGATAACTGATCATATGTAAGGGGACACTCTTATTATGACAATTGATGCAAGGAGGGGATCTATTAGGGACACTGATGTAAGGGGGCACTCTGTGGGTGTAGGATTATATATATTTTTTTGTTTATGGTTGAACTAGATGGACTTTTATCTTTTTCAGCCAGACTAACTATGTAACTATATGTAAGGGGGCACTTGAATGGTTATGCCTGATGTATGGGAGTGGCCCCTTACACCTGATGTTGGGGACACCTGATGTAAGGGGGCACTCTAATGGTGACACCTGATATGCTGGAGCACTGTGATGGGGACACTTGATGTAAAGGGGGACTCTGATAGGACATCTGATGTAAAGGGGCACTCTGATGGTGACACCTGATGTACTGGGACAATCTGATGGGGGCACCTGATGTACGGGGGCACTCTGATGGTGACACCTAATGTACGGGGGCAATCTGATGGGGACACTTGATGTACAGGGGCAATCTGATGGGGACACTTGACGTACAGGGGCACTCTGATGGGGACACCTGACGTACGGGGGCACTCTGATGGTGACACCTGATGTATGAGGGGCACTCTGATGGTGACACCTGATGTACGGGGACAATCTGATGGGGACACCTGATGTACGGGGGCACTCTGGTGACACCTGATGTACGGGGGCACTCTGATGGTGACACCTGATGTACGGGGGCACTCTGCTGGTGACATCTGATGTAAAGGGGCACTCTGATGGTGACACCTGATGTACGGGGGCACTCTGATGGTGACACCTGATGTAAAGGGGCACTCTGATGGTGACATCTGATGTAAAGGGGCACTCTGATGGTGACATCTGATGTAAAGGGGCACTCTGATGGTGACACCTGATGTAAACGGGCACTCTGATAGGACATCTGATATACAGTTGCAAGAAAAAGTATGTGAACCCCTTGGGATTACGTGGAGTTTTGCATGAATTGGGCATAAAATGTGCTCTGAACGTCATCTAAGTCACAACAATAGAAGAACACAGTCTGCTGAACATAATACTACACAAACATTAGATGTTGCCATGGTTTAATTGCACATAACATGTAAACATTCACAGTGCAGGGAGGAAAAAGTATGTGAACCTTTGGACTTATTAACTGGTTGACCCTCCTTTGGCAGCAATAACCTCAACCAAACGTTTCCTGTAGTTGCAGATCAGACCTGCACAACGATCTGGAGTCATTTTGGACCACTCCTCTTCACAAAACTGTTTCAGTGTAGCAATATTCTTGGGATGTCTGGTGTGAATCGCTCTCTTAAGGTCATGCCACAGCATTTCAATCGGGTTGAGGTCAGGACTCTGACAGGGCTACTCCAGAAGGCATATTCTGTGCTGTTGCAGCCATTGTTTTGTTGAATTACTTGTATGCTTTGGGTCATTCTCCTGTTGCATCACCCATCCTCTGCGGAGCTTCAGTTGGCGGACAGATGGTCGTACGTTTTCCTGCAAAATCTCTTGATAAACTCTGGAATTCATTTTCCCATCAATGACAACAATCCGTCCAGGCCCTGAGGCAGCAAAGCAGCCCCAAACCATGATGCTCCCTCCGCCATGTTTCACAGTGGGGATGAGGTTTTGATGTTGGTGTGCTGTGCCTTTTTTTCTCCACACATAGTGTTGTGTGTTCTTCCCAAACAACTCAATCTTGGTTTCATCTGTCCACAGTATATTTTGCCAGTAGTGCTGTTGAACATCCAGGTGCTCTTTTGCAAACTTCAAACGTGCTGCAATATTCTTTTTGGACAGCAATGGCTTCCTCCGTGGTGTCCTCCCATGTACTCCATTCTTGTTTAATGTTTTCCTTATTGTAGATGTGTCAACAAAAATGTTAGCATGTGCCAGAGATTTCTGTAGGTCTTTAGCTGACACTCTGGGATTCTTTTTTACCTTATGCAGCATTCTGCGCTGTGCTCTTGCAGTCATTTTTACAGGACGACCACGCCTAGGGAGAGTAGCAGCAGTGCTAAACTTTCTCCATTTGTAGACAGTCTGTCTTACCGTGGACACATGAACATCAAGGCTTTTGGAGATACTTTTGTAACCCTTTCCAGCTTCATGCAAGTCAACAATTCTTGATCGTAGGTCTTCTGAGAGCTCTTTTCTGCGAGGCATGGTTCACATCAGACAGTGCTTCTTGAAACCAGTAAACCCAAAACAGGTGTGTGTTTTTTAAGGGCAGGACAGCTGTCAGCAACACATCCAATATCATCACACTGATTGGAGTCAAGGTTGGCTCACTCCTGGCTCCAATTAGCTCTGGGAGAAGTCATTAAGCTAGGGCCTCACATACTTTTTCCTCCCTGCACTGTGAATGTTTACATGTTATGTGCAATTAAACCATGGCAACATCTAATGTTTGTGTAGTATTATGTTCAGCAGACTGTGTTCTTCTATTGTTGTGACTTAGATGACGTTCAGAGCACATTTTATGCCCAATTCATGCAAAACTCCACGTAATCCCAAGGGGTTCACATACATTTTCTTGCAACTGTAAGGGGGCACAGGTTTTGGTTAATCTTTGTAATCTAATGACAATCTAATACATAATAATGTTTCCCAGGTCATGACACCGTGTGACAGACTCTCAGTAGCTCACACACAGTGGTGACATTATGCCCCCTGACTTTTTTTACTGCACCCCCAGATCAGATAGGCTAGATCCGGCCCTGCTGGTAATGGTCATAAAGTTATGGCTGATCAGTGTCTATATTGATTACATGTGACATCACTTTTGCACAGCATGTTTGCCTTTGTATATGACCGCTAAATCCTATTATTATAGGTCGCGTGTCACACGGATCAGAGAACATGTTGTACTCGTCATGATTCAATCTTTAGTGTAGCAGTGGAGCCGTTGGTCGGATTGTTTGTCGGCGGTGGAACGGCCAATCCCACCATTTTTATTTTCATGTCGAGATTTTAGCAGGTTGTGTGGGCTGTGACAACGACTTCCCCATGCAGAAGCCAATACCTGTCAATGGGCTGGTGACAAGCTGTTCTCTAGAACACTGACAATGCAGACTCATCATCACCGGCCCGATATGAAATGTTCCGATAGGTCCTTCCCTACCTTCATATTAGAGTTTGCACCGTTCACCTCCTGCATCTTTTATTATACATTGTATTCTTTTGTAGCCTCTCTGTATGTTTTATCTATAAATGTATCTCTTCTTCTTCTGCCCTGGGATTAGAGGATATGGCTGCAAATTTAAAGGATCAGTCCATCCGAAAGTGACATTATATTATCGGTACATGGTGGAGTCAGAGGCGTCCCTAGGGTTGGTGTCACCCGGTGCGGTAACACTTGGTGACACCCTCCTCCGATGATCCCCGCAGAATGGATCGGATCTGCGGATTGAGCAAAATGGATCGGACTCTGATCCATTTTGCTCAATCCGCAGATCCGATCCATCCTGCGGGGATCATCGGCTTTCTTTACAACTTACCTTTTCTTGGAGCGGGTCTGGGACAACTGCGCATGTCCCGGTTTTCGATGATAGCAGTAGTTCTATCATCGATTGATCATGCCTGAAACCGGGACATGCGCAATTGCTTCAGGGGGACATATCTACATGGGAGACACATCTTGCCGCTACACCGGTGTCACTCCGCAGGATCGTCCTCATGCAACCTATACGGGGTGACATCGAACCCGATCCAAGAAAAGGTAAGTTGTAAAGAAAAAGTTTAAAGTAGGAGTTCTCACCATCCCTGTGCTGAGTTACCAAGTCTAAACACCAGTTCTGCCCATTATGAAGGGTTCCCACCATTCTTACACTAGGTTCCCAAGTTTGATTACCTTCTGTACCCATATAAAAGGGTTCCTGGCATCCTTGTTCTATGTTCCTAGGTCTAAGCACCTCATTATGAAGAGTTTCCACCATCCTTACACTAGGTTCTTGGGTCTGCATACCTGATGTACTCATTATGAAGAGTTTCCACCATCCAAAGTCTAAATACTTGCTGTATCCCTTATGAGACATCCCCACCATCCATCTGTTCCTGCTTCTGTAAACCTGCTGTCTCCCTTAGGAGGGGTTGCCACCATCCTTACACTAGGTTCCTGGGTCTGTATACCTACTGTACCCATTATGAGGGGCTCCCTTCATCTCTGCAGTAAGTGTTCAGGATTGTGCCCATTATGACGTACTCATAAGGAAGGGTTCCCACCATCCCTGTGCTGAGTTCCCAGGTCTAAACACCTGCTGTGGCCATTATGAAGGCTTCCCACAATCCTTGCACTAGGTTCCTGGGTCTGCATACCTTCTGTACCCATTATAAGAGGTTCTCACCATCCTTGTGCTAAGTGTTTTAGGTATAAACACCTGTTGTACTCATTACGAGGGTTTCCCACCATCCTTATGCTAGGTTCCTGGATCTGCAAGGCTGATGTACTCAAAATGAAGGGTTCCCACCATCCATGTGCTGAGTTCTCAGGTCTAAACATCTGCTGTGCCCATTAGGAAGGGTTCCTACCATCCTTACACTAGGTTCTTGAGTCTACATACTTTCTGTGTCCATTATGATGGGTTTCCACCATCCCTGTGCTGAGCTCCTAAGTCTAAAAACTTGCTGTACCCCTTATTGGAGGTCCTCAAAGTTCATCTGTTCCTCATTCTCTACACCTGCTGTCCCCATAGGAGCCACCATTCTTACACTAAAGCAAGCTATAGACGGGTCGAAAACCGGTAGTTCGATTGGGTGACGTTACCACCAACGGTAAAAAAATCGGCCGATTTGCATCCCGTCTACGGCCGGCATTTAACCCCATAATTACTTCTGTCCCTGCAGAGAGCTCCGCTATTATATTTTATATGAAAAGTCTTGCGGTTGCAACAATGTATCCATTTGTATCCATTTCAGATACAGATGTTTTTATTCGGATACAAATAGATACATTGTTACAACCGCAAACAAAATGTCATCTAGTTAGGCTTTACATAGTGGCGGACTGACAACTCATGAGGCCCCCGGGCAATAGGGGATCATGGGGCCCCTGTGTCCTTGCCCAAATTTAAAAAAGCCTATGAAAAAGGTACCAGGGGCATTTCATGGGGACCCCTACTGACCCCGGGCCCTCGGGCAGTGCCCGAGTTTCCAAATGGTCTGGAATTCTTCTTCTTCTTTTGCTTCTTCTTCTTTTTCTTCTTCTTGCAGGTCACGGCTCATGCACAGATTTTTTGTCGGCAAAACGATCGGCCGATTTGCCCATCATTGCCGGGAAAATCGTCCGATTGTCAAAATCGCCCGCATATTTTCCAACATGCCCGATAAAAAAAATGTGCAAAAAGCCCGAAAAAAGGCCGACTAATTAACCCACTAACGGTGCGAAAATCGGCCGATTTTCGACCCGTCTATGGCCGGCATTAGTTCCTGGGTCTGCATACCTGCTGTACCCATTATGAGGGGCCTCCACCATCCCTGCAGTAAGTGCTCAGGATTACACACCCATGGGGCCCATTATGAGAAGCTCCCATATTATAAAATGTTATATTATGTAAAAGGTAACAGAAGGAACCGGAACACACAAAGGTGATTGGGAACGGCCAACCCTTCCAAGCCCATCTCCGTTTAATGAACATTGTCTCTTTGATGGACTGTCTTGGTCCATCTGTAGGACGGCCAATTATATTCAAGCATTCAATTCTATCATTTCCCAAGCGGGTTTTGATCTGATTTGTGTCTCTGAGACAAAGCAGACTGATAAATCCATTGTCAGAGATTTCTACTTTGATACGAGAGAGTCAATGTAACTGAATTCCTTTCTAAATAGGAGTTCGTTCTGTAACCAAGGCAAGGCCCACTTGACAAGTGTTTTTTTTTTTTGTACGTCCTGCAGACCTGCCGACTGCTATCTTCTGGCCTCTATTAATTAGTGGATGTAGAAGGATCCTTAATTAATTCAGGCCAGGTTAATTCAATCAGAAAGTCGGTGGGAAGCAGACAGGCGGGCACAGATCTCTAGGCAAACTGGGTCAGGTTGACACCACTTCACGCTGCGGCCGGTTCCATGAACCTTGCTTCAAAGTCAAATCTCTTTTTTTTCCCATCACAAGCCTTTGAATTCTATTGTTGGTTAATAAGATCTTTTATCATTTCAGGTTATATGAATTCTTTGTTCTTTTCTGATTAGATGGATTCTTGTGATATCGAGCTATTGTCTCCCAAGGTGCGGAACAACATCGAATTTCCTCCAACATTCTGCGCTGACTAATGCGCACCCTGCCACACTGCTGAGAAAACTGCACACAGTGCAGCCCTATTGGGGCCTCATGCAGACTGGATCTTTAGCCCCAATCAGTGGCGTCCTGAGGCAGGTGTCGGGGGGGGGGGGGGGGTACGGTCCGCACCGGGTGACACCGACCGCACGGGGTAACACCGGACCCGCTCCACAAGAAGGTAAGTTGTAAAGAAAGCCGACGATCATCGGCTTTCTTTACAACTTATATTTTCTTGGAGCGGGTCCGGTGTCACCCCGCATAGGTTGCATGCCGACGATCCCTGCAGGATGGATGGGATCTGTGGATTGGGGAGCATAATAGATCGGAGTCCGATCCATTATGCTCAATCCACAGATCTGAGCCATCCCACGGGGATCGTCGGCATGCAACCTATACGGGGTGACACCGGACCCGCTCCACGAAAAGCTAAGTTGTAAAGAAAGCCGACGATCCCCGCAGGATGGATTGGATCTGCAGGTTGGGGAGCATAATGGATCAGAGTCCGATCCATTATGCAAAATTCGCAGATCCGATCCATTTTGCGGGGATCGTCAGAGGGGGTGTCACCAAGTGTCACCGCATCGGGTGATACCAACCCTAGGGACACCTCTGGCCCCAATGCATGAGGATACAGCATTTAGGTGTGGGTGGAAGGTGCACATGCGCAGTCCGGCCCCTCGGCTGGCAGCCTTATAAACTCCAGTTTTCCTACCGTGTGTACGGGGCATTAATGCTAGTAGTGCTCAGTGCACCATGAGCAAAATTGTGGGTTTTATGTTCTTGAAATATGGCAAAAAATTAGGGGGCGCAGTGAAATTTCACCAAGTTGGTGAAAGGTTGTCTTTGGTGATCTTTAAAGTGATTGAAAAGTTATATTAAAAAATAAATAAATAAACGTCATACTTACCTGCTTTGTGCAATTGCATTGCACAGAGCAGCCCCGATCCTCCTCCTTTGGGGTTCCCCACGTGCGCTCCAGGCTCCTCCTCTTCTGCAAGTGCCACCATAGGCATCTGCTTCCAGAAAGGCCCAAATACTTCTCGTAGGGTCTCAAGAAACTCATGGGTGGTACAATCTGGCTTATCCTGCTTTAGATTCCTCACATTGTCAGAAGCAGGAGTCCGTAAGCTTTCCACTGCCCTCTGTCTCTTCACATCATCGGCTACTTCCCACTCTTTTATGGCTTGAAGGCTTAGCCATCCCAAGTGGCAAATTGATCCTCCCCTAGGGGGGTAGGGGACTTGCCAGAGAAGAATCTCAGTCTTCGTTAGTTATGGCTGGTGATAGAAGTGGAGTTCAATGGAGTCTCTATAAACTTCCTCAGTTCAGCCAGTGTAGTTGCGGGAATAATCCCAACGGGGTCTGCGGAAGTAGACGGCTCAGGTTCAGGGGTTCCTTTCTTTGGACATTCTGTGCTGTTGTCAGTGGGGCCCGGCTGTAACAACTGTGCTATCACTGTGTCAGACAGGTGTATAAGGAGGAACAACCTTTTTCCATTTGGCCCGCACCAGTACATTGGATACATCTGGACTGCCTCTTATGTCTAGGACACCCACTCTCTGTTCAGGGAATGGGAGCCATCAGCATTTGCTCGATTTGCCCTTCAGTCCAGTCATCTCACACATTGGTCTGGTCTTCCATTCTCTTCTTGGCACCACGTGGTGATCTTGGAGGGTTCCATGCTTCTTGCTTGGGCTTCACAGACTTTCTGGACAGGGAAATCCCGGACGAGCCCCCACATGTACCACTACTCCCTTAGAGGTCGCTAAATAATTTTCAGGTTCCCTGTCAGATTTGACCCCACTCTGAAAGTCCAACCCCTGCTGAACCACTGTACACTTCTGATCAGAGTAAAGTCTCTCAATATTACCAGAAAAGAGACTCACACATGAGTTACAGAGAACTGATATCTTGTTATCCCAATGGGGTCTGCTGAAGTAGATGGCTCAGGTTCAGGGGTTCCTTTCTTTGGACATTCTGTGCTGTTGTCAGAGGGGCCCGGCTGTAACAACTGTGCTATCACTGTGTCAGACAGGTGTATAATTTCTTCTTCAGGTAAGGGAGGAACAACCTTTTTCCATTTGGCCCGCACCAGTACATTGGATACATCTGGACTGCCTCTTATATCTAGGACACCCACTCTCTGATCAGGGAATGGAAGCCATCAGCATTTGCTCGATTTGCCCTTCAGTCCAGTCATCTCACACATTGGTCTGGTCTTCCATTCTCTTCTTGGCACCACATGGTGATCTTGGAGGGTTCCATGCTTCTTCTTGGGCTTCACAGACTTTCTGGACAGGGAAATCCCGGACGAGCCCCCACATGTACCACTACTCCCTTAGAGGTCGCTGAGTAATTTTCAGGTTCCCTGTCAGACTTGACCCCTCTCTGAAAGTCCAACCCCTGCTGAACCACTTTAAACGTCTGATCAGAGTAAACTCTCTCAATATTACCAGAAAAGAGACTCACACATGAGTTACAGAGAACTGATACTTTGTTTATATTAGAGCTGAGTATGAGCACAGTAAAGCAGCACAAAATTATAGGTGTGCAAAAGTCAGCACCACATATAGCAAAAATCTCAGTCATCTCTAGATGTCCTGCAATTCAGAATTTACCAAAGACCTCAACTTTGAGATGTTTCTGTCCCCAGTGAGCAAAGGAGACCTTTTAAAGAGTAAGGCTAGCTCACTTTGGGCCCTCAGAAGCTGACAACCAGGTTCAATCTGGGGTAAGGAAATAGCGCTTTAGTTGGAAAGACTAAAGTCCCTTTAACTGCAGTGGAAAATCTTCTGTGCGCTTATTGGGGCCCAGTTGGTGCACTACAAGATTTCAGATCTTATTGGTTGCAACTGGTGGAAGTCCCTCAAAAGGATTTATGCAAGCACAGGCACTATCCCTTTCAGTGGAATTCAACGTGGGCAGTACCGCTTTAAGGCACAAGATGAAATACAGATTTTAAGCAAGGGGTTTAAGGGGTGGGCAGAAACACTTATTGACAAGGGGTTAGGTTCTCTCTAGGTTGCAATAGCAACTGGCAACACTGACAAGTATCCCTTGATGGATGCAAACCAATTGCAGAGGAAACAGTGGTGTGGCTTAGCCCACAGCGGGCAGACACTGCAACAGGCTCTGATGACTGGATTATACTGGAGATGCCTTTGCTAATAGGCCGGGTGAACTAAACCTCAACTTGTGTAACTCGTGAACAAAGTCAGTAGATAGAGAATAGACAATGGTCCATTCAATAGAATGTCAGTTGCAACTGAATTTGCCTGGAGATTGGGACTCTCTCACCTGATCAGGGGCGGACTGACCATTTGAGCAATCGGGAACTGCCCGAGGGCCCAGGGTCAGTAGGGGGTCCCATGAAATGCCCCTGGTACCTGTTTATAGGCTTTTTTGGGTGTGGTTTGAGTGTGGGCAAGGACACAGGGGCCCCATGGTCCTCTATTGCCTGGGGGCCCCATGAGTTGTCAGTCCGCCCCTGCACCTGATCTGTGGCATCATCCCAGTCACTGGTGGTTGTACTGTAGATGGGGGCTCCCAGCAATCCTATGGTTCCTCCTGCAGAGTTCACTAGTGGTTGCAGCACGCAGGTCACCAGCTGATAGGGTAGTTCTGAAGATTCCTGGGCGATGTCAGCGGTCGGCCGTCCCTACCTCTTTCTCCACTCTCTCTCTATCTCTCTCTATGGCCTGGTCCGATCCTCTGGTGTTCCGCACAGCTTTCTCCACACAACTCCCTTCCAGCTCTCTCCCAACTCACTTCCCGTCCCTGTTCCCGGGCTTCTACATTTATATGCCTCCTCCCACACGCCAGCTCCTTTGGGAAATGTAGTTCCCCCAACGAGCTGCCTTCTAACAAAGTTCGGCCTACAAAATCCATAAAGCTTTTCACCAGATTCTGTGACACTGAGTTGCAGGCAGGGGCGGACTGACAACTCATGGTGCCCTCAATCAATAGGGGATCATGGGGCCCCTGTGTCCTTGCCCAAACTCAAAAAAGCCTATGAAAAAGGTACCAGGGGGCCCCTACTGACCCCGGGCCCTCGGGCAGTGCCCGAGTTTCCAAATGGTCAGTCCGCCCCTGCTCACGGGCCCCCGGGCAATAGGGGATCATGGGGCCCCAGTGTCCTTGCCCAAACTCAAAAAAGCCTATGAAAAAGGTACCAGGGGCATCTCATTGGGCCCCCTACTGACCCCGGGCCCTCGGGCAGTGCCCGAGTTTCCAAATCGTCAGTCCACCCCTGCTCATGGGGCCCCCGGGCAATAGGGGATCATGGGGCCCCTGTGTCCTTGCCCAAAATCAAAAAAGCCTATGAAAAAGGTACCAGGGGCATCTCATTGGGCCCCCTACTGACCCCGGGCCCTCGGGCAGTGCCCGAGTTTCCAAATGGTCAGTCCGCCCCTGGCTGCAGGACACTAATGTAACATCCTGCAGTCTGAACGATAGCAGGGTGTTGCATTGGTAGAAGAGAAGGTCAGGCATCCAATAAACTTTGACCATACATTGTATTTCGGCACGTTCCTTTATGTATTTTATTGTCGTTCAGTTGAAGGATAACATTTTGTTGCTTTGGTTCTGGTGAAGTCTCAGATATACATTGGTTGCGTTGAGCTTGCTGTGCTCTGCGAAGCTCTGGCTGCGTGTCTCAGAGATCAGAGAGGGGTTCGGGGGTCCCACAGCTTTTTTTGATCTTAGATTGGAGATCCAGAATTCAGTAGCTGAGCGTTTTATGGCCTACTATGAAGTCTGGACGAGAAGCTGCCCCATTGGTGGAAAGATTTCACAGCCATCGTTTGTCATAAAAGATACGAAAAATCCCGGCGCTATCTCGGAACACAGAGCTTCTTTATCTTTCTTTTCTTTACTGTTTATTTATTTGTTTGTTTTTATCACGGGACAATCCAGAGAACATGTTCTGGGTGGACAAGACGTAGGACTTTGCTGGCATTTATCCCGGGTTCACACTGATGTGGTGCGGAATTCGCAGCGTATCAGAATCATGCGAACCTCTGCGGGTGTGTATGTTAACAACACCCCGAAAGCGGTCCACAAAACGGGGTGCGATGTGCAGAATCGGATTGCATAGGTGTGAATATCCGTGCGATCCGATTCTAGTGCGGACCAAAAAAAGGGTCCTGCACCTTTTTGGTGCAGGTGCGGTGCAATTAGAGCCATACAAAATGGATGGCTCCGATCGCGATTCAAACCAAAGATCCTAGTAGGGCCAATGTAGACAGGATCCAATCAACCTACCAGCATGTCTTTGGAGTGTGGGAGGAAACTGGAGTACCCAGAGGAAACCCACACAGACACAGGGAGAACTTGCAAAGTCCAGGCAGGTGGTGCCGTGGTTGGGATTCAAACCAATGATCCTAGTAGGACCAATGTAGACAGGATCCAATTAACCTACCAGCATGTCTTTGAAGTGTGGGAGGAAACTGGAGTACCCAGAGGAAACCCACACAGACAGAACATGCAAACTCCAGGCAGGTGGTGCCATGGTTGGGATTCAAACCAATGATCCTAGTAGGGCCAATGTAGACAGGATCCAATTACCTTACCAGCATGTCTTTGGAGTGTCTGAGGAAGCTGGAGTACCTGGAGGATACCCACACAGGCACAGGGAGAACATGCAAACTCCAGGCAGGTGGTGCCGTGGTTGGGATTCGAACCAACAACCCTAGGGCTGCCAGGTGGAAGTGCTAACCATTTAGCCACTGTGCTGTTCCTGTGGGAATCACATGCGATATACCGCACCGCATATATGTGAACCCAGTCCAAAAGGGAATCCACACGTATCTGTATAAATATGCAAATTTGATTCCTTACACAAAAACAACATTTAAAATCTCTGTAATTGAATAGAAAAACAAAATTGCTATCACGTACCTGGTGATGGAGGCCATTGGAGAGAAGGCTTCCCTTGAGGCTAAGTTCCGGACTCCCCTGAGAGTGGGACATCGGGAGTCAGGCCCAAAGTTGCACAGGTCGCCTGTAGGAGTGCTGGTTGGTGGTCCACTCAGAAGCACAGCTGGTGCACGGAGATAGGTCTGCAGACAGGAGGCGCCTGTGCGTGGTATGCAAGCCCTTCCGGGATTTGGGTGTTTACTGGATGGTTGGTTCAAGCCAAGGTCATGTACCAGGTGGGAATCAGAGCAGACGTAGTCAGATGGGATAGCCGAGGTCATACACAGAGGAGTCAGAGAGAGAGAGAGAGTGTCCGTAAGCCAAGCCGAGGTCAGATCAGGGGTAACGCAGAGTAGAGAGCTCCAGGAGCAAGCCGAGTCGGTATCAGGAAATCACAGGTCAGAGTCACAGGAACCAGGAACAGGGCACAGGGAGCTAGAGATCATCCAGCAACTTGAGGAAGTGATGAGCCTCCTTATAAAGGCCGTCTGGCACCAGACTGAGGCTGATGTGTACTTCTGCGGCCATGCAGAGTACTGGCAGAAATGCCAGATCTTCCAGAACTTCTGCCATGGACAGGACCCTGACAATTGCTCAATATAGATTCCAATGCTTCCTTCTGCTGACTCACTCTGCCACGTCATAGCAGTACGTATGTCAAAAAATTGATAGTATAATATCTACAACAATAATCGCGGTGGTGAGTCCTCATGGGTCAACGCGTTTCTCGCATGCTTCCTCAGGACACGAGACTACTGCAAAGGTTACTATATTAAAGAACAAAAGAGTGTTTAATATAAATACCAAATATCATATACCTACCAAGCATATATATATATACCGGTACATACATATAGCACTCAGATCGAACGATAATATAACAACATACATGGACTTATAGCTCCACCTTAATTGAGCATTTATCCACAACATGGGTAGTCCCCTTGGGCGGGCCCTGGAGCACATACATAAATCGGCAACTGGTCAATCGCAGTAAATCTTGCCCTATAACAAATATAATGTAATTTTTGGTTTACGATATATATATATATACAGTGGGGATCGAAAGTTTGGGCACCCCAGCTAAAAATTTGCATTAATGTGCATAAAGAAGCCAAGGAAAGATGGAAAAATCTCCAAAAGGCATCAAATTACAGATTAGACATTCTTATAATATGTCAACAAAAGTTAGATTTTATTTCCATCATTTACACTTTCAAAATAACAGAAAACAAAAAAATGGCGTCTGCAAAAGTTTGGGCACCCTGCAGAGTTAATATCTTGTACTGCCCCCTTTGGCAAGTATCACAGCTTGTAAACGCTTTTTGTAGCCAGCCAAGAGTCTTTCAATTCTTGTTTGAGGTATCTTTGCCCATTCTTCCTTACAAAAGTCTTCCAGTTCTTTGAGATTTCTGGGCTGTCTGTCACGCACGGCTCTTTTAAGGTCTATCCATAGATTTTCAATGATGTTGAGGTCAGGAGATTGTGAAGGCCATGGCAAAACCTTCAGTTTACGCCTCTCGATGTAATCCCCCGTGGATTTCGAGGTGTGTTTAGGATCATTATCCATTTGTAGAAGCCATCCTCTCTTTAACTTCAGCTTTTTCACAGATGGCATCAAGTTACCATCCAAAATTTGCTGAAATTTTATTGAATCCATTTTTCCTTCTACTCGTGAGATGTTCTCTGTGCCACTGGCTGCAACACAACCCCAAAGCATGATTGATCCAACCCCATGCTTCACAGTTGGACAGAGGTTCTTTTCATTAAATTCTGTGCCCCTTCTTCTCCAAACGTACCTTTGCTCATTCCGGCCAAAAAGCTCAATTTTAACCTCATCGGTCCACAGAACTTGTTTCCAAAATGCATCAGGCTTGTCTATATGTTCATTTGCAAAGTTCAAATGATGATTTTTGTGGTGAGGATGTAGAAGAGGTTTTCTTCTGATGACTCTTCCATGAAGACCATATTTGTACAAGTATCTCTTTATAGTGGAATAGTGTACCACAGTGTCTGCCAGATCTTTCTGGAGGGATCGTGCAGTCAAACGTGGGTTTTTAATTGTTTTTCTCACAATCCTGCGAGCTGTTCTGTCTGATATTTTTCTTGGTCTTCCAGATCTTGCTTTAACTTCCACTGTTCCTGATGACTGCCATTTCTTAATTACATTCCGAACAGAGGATATTGACATCTGAAAACGCTTTGCTATCTTCTTATAGCCTTCTCCAGCTTTGTGAGCGTCAACTATTTTCAGTTTCAGTTTTCTAGACAACTGCTTAGAAGAACCCATGGTGCTGATTGTTGGGGCAAGGTCAGATGAGTCTGGGCATTTAAAACCTTTGAGACTGACATCACCTGGTCTTCCCAGACGATGATTGAGAACAATCCATGACACTGGCAGGTCTCAGCTTGGCAAAGGGGGCAGTGCATGCTATAAATTCTGCAGGGTGCCCAAACTTTTGCAGACGCCATTTTTTTTGTTTTCTGTTATTTTGAAAGTGTAAATGATGGAAATAAAATCTAACTTTTGTTGACATATTATAAGAATGTCTAATCTGTAATTTGATGCCTTTTGGAGATTTTTCCATCTTTCCTTGGCTTCTTTATGCACATTAATACAAATTTTTAGCTGGGGTGCCCAAACTTTCCATCCCCACTGTATGTGAAGGCAAATCGTCTGGCCATCGAAAGCAATTTAGTCAATAATCTCTTCTCCCACAATGCCGAGCCTGGCAGCGGCGCCGTCATTACCGGCCTAGTCTCGCTCCGACCGTCGACAGCTACAAGTCTGCTTAGCGTTCAGTAAACTGGGAGGCGGCTGTAGCCGAGTCCTTATTAAAAACGTCGCTGACTCAGCTCGTCCTGTGGCAGCTCCTCTTCTGGGAGCTTCGTACACGGCGGTCAGTGTCACTCGTAAACAAGACGCGCTCATTGTACGCGAGTCATGTGACAGGTTTTGCCGCCGTTCTGCTGAGTAGAGGAAAAACAAAAGGGTTTGGAATTGTCTTTATAACAGAAAACTGATTTGGGTGGAAAGAAAACGATTATTGTCCAGTTCACCTCATTTTTTTTTTTTTCGCGTGCATTCACCGCGTTCAGGAATGGATTTCATTCATAGACTGGAGGCTTTGTGTTCTAGTGAATATGTGTAGGGCATTATTCACGCTGTGAATTGTGAGATCGCATACATTTACGGCCAGTGCTGGGCGCTACTTGCAGTGGTGTGAATGGCACCCCGATAGACCTTGCTGATGGAGGTGTACGGATCAGGGATGGACTGACGATTCGGGCCTGGGGTCAGTAGGGGGGTCCATGAAATTTCCCTGGTCCCTTTCATAGGCTTTTTTTGGTGTGGTTTGAGTGTGGGTGAGCACACAGGGGCCCCATGATCCCCTATTGCCTAGGGGCCTCATGAGTTGTCAGTCCGCGCCTGGTACGGATCCACCAGGCAACGCACTATGTGCGTTGCAAAAAAAAAGTTGCATGTCCATATTCTGGACCAGTGAACTGCAGGACAGCCATATCATTTGAATGGGCTGCCCATTGCAGAGCACCTTAATGTGCAAAAAATGTTTTTTTTTGTATATGTGTATATATATATATATATATGTGTATTTATGTATATATGTGTGTGTATATATATATATATATATATATTTGCTCCCCTGCTGATATTGAATGTTCACCCCTCACACAGAAATGATCGGTCTAAAAATCTAATGTTCGCTGTATTGTAACACTGAGAGACAGAATACAACAACAAAAATGCGTCTAACAAATGATGACGGATCTGCATGTTCATGAGGGAAAGAAGGATCCCCTTCACAAAACATGACTTAGTACTTGGTGGCAAATCCCTTGTTGGCAATCACAGAGGTCAGACGTTTCCTGGAGTTGGCCCCCAGGTTCGCACACATCTCAGGAGGGATTTTTGCCCACTCCTCTTGGCAGATCCTCTCCAAGTCATTAAGGTTTGGTGGCTGACGTTTGGCAAGTTGAACTGTCAGCTCCCTCCACAGATTTTAAATCAGATGAAGGTCTGGAGACTGGGTAGGCCACTCCAGGACCTTAATGTGCTTCTTCTTGAGCCACTCCTTTGTTGCCTTGGCCGTGTGTTTTGGGTCATTGTCATGCTGGAATACCCATCCACCACCCATTTTCAATGCCCTGGCTGAGGGAAGAAGGTTCTCACCCAAGATTTGATGGTACATTGCCCTGTCCATCGTCCCTTTGATGCGGTGCAGTTGTCCTGTCCCCTTAGCAGAAAAACACCCCCAAAGCAGAATGTTTCCACCACCATATTTCACAGTTGGGATGGTGCTCTTGGGGTCATAGGCAGCATTCCTCCTCCTCCAAACACGGCAAGTTGAGTTGATGCCAAAGAGCTGGATTTTGGTCTCCTCTGACGACAACACTTCCCACCAGTCCTCCTCTGCATCATTCAGATGTTCAGTGGCAGACTTCAGACGGGCCTGGAGATGTGCTTTCTTGACCAGAGGGACCCTGTGGGCACTGCAGGATTTCAGTCCTTGTCTTCGTAGTGTGTTACCAATTGTTCTCTTGGTGACTGTGGTCCCAGCTGCCTGGAGATCATTGACAAGATCCTCAGGTGTAGTTCTGGGATGATTCCTCACTGTTCTCATGATCATTGACACTCCACGAGGTGAGATCTTGCATGGTGCACCAGACCTAGGGAGACTGACACTTGTTTTGTGTTTCTTCCATTTGTGAATGATTGCACCAACTGTTGTCACCTTCTCACCAAGCTGCTTGGCCATAGTTTGGTAGCCCAGTCCAGCCTTGTGTAGGTCTACCATCTTGTCCCTGACATCCTTGGACAGCTCTTTGGTCTTTGCCATGGTGGAGAGTTTGGAATCTGATGGTTTGATTGCTCCTGTGGACAGGTGTCTTTTATACAGGTAACACAATGAGATTAGCAGCACTCCCTTTAAGAGACTGCTTCTAATCTCAGCTTGTTACCTGTATGAAAGACACCTGGGAGCCAGAAATCCTGCTGAATGATAGGGGATCAAATCCTTCTTTCCCTCATGAACATGCAGATCAGTCATCATTTGTTAGACGCATTTCTGCTGAATTTGTTGTTGTATTCTGTCTCTCAGTGTTACACCGAACATTCGATTTTTAGACCGATCATTTCTTTGTGAGGGGCGAACATTCAACATCAACAGGGGAGCAAATACTTATCTCCTTCACTGTATATATATATATATATATATATATATATATATATATATCTATATACATTAATATGTTGCATATACATAGTGAATTTTATTTGATTTGTGTAATGATCGAGTTTATTATTGATGGGTTACATTCCTCCCACACGGCACACAATTACGATGATATATTGGCAATCACAGCGATTTGTTTCACACACACCTGTTCAATTGTTTTTCTCACCTTAAAAGCATAATTAGAGCTTTATGTTCCGCATAGACTTGTCAGCGCTTTGCATTCAACATGTATTAATAATCAGTTTTCTATACATTTGTTACAGGTTTGTTCTCATATTAAACACCTAATTGCGCTCTTCTGTTTTCCGCACGCGTCGGTCATTAGCTTCCATTTAGCGCACAATGTGGCGATCCATTCCGCACGCACCGGTTACCATCGTTTCCTCCATTTGCGGCTCTTTGTTCCAAATGTACTCGTCACCGGTTTACATTTCGCACACATTTTAGCAATCGGTTTTATAAGTTGTCACTTTTCATTTACGTATTTTCAGTCGCTTGTCTCTGTTTTATTGATATCTTTGTAGTTATTTGTTCTATATACGCCTGTCAATGGATTCTTGTAGTATATAATACAGCAATTTGCTTCATACGCCCGTCACATTTACTCCATACATTTGTACTTGTATGGTTTTTTATACACCTTTTAACAGTTTCCATGCAGTCTACATAATAGCACATCATGTATTCCACATTTGTCACCTTTTTTCCTGTACTTCAGGTGGATTGTTTTACACACGTTTGTCAGCAGCGTCTGTTTATCGTCTATTACACTCATAATTGTAGTAATCTGTTTATTGCCTATTTGTCACCAGTTACCATTCGACATTTGCTGCACGTGAGATCATAATTATTCAGGATTTACCTTAGGGCAACCAAACTGATAGGAGGTATGGAGGAGCTTGGCTATGGGGAAAGATCAGCTGAACTGAATTTATTCTCTGCCTGGAAGAGGTGATAATAGGGGGGGTATGATCATCATGTGGTGATAGCTGGGGGTGCCACTCAAAGGTAGTGCTCTTGACATTGAAGTGGTAGTAAAGGCATTCTATGGAAGACAGTAAAAAACCTTCAATGTGCAGCTCCCCCCCGTACTTACCTGAGAATGCAGCCTATCCATTCACTAGAGAGCGGTGACATCACTTAGAATGCAGCCTATCCATTCACTAGAGACCAGTGACATCACTGAGAATGCAGCTAGAGACCGGTGACATCACTGAGAATGCAGCTAGAGACTGGTGACATCACTGAGAATGCAGCTAGAGACATCACTGAGAATGCAGCTAGAGAGCGGTGACATCACTGAGAATGCAGCTAGAGAGCGGTGACATCACTGAGAATGCAGCTAGAGAGCGGTGACATCACTGAGAATGCAGCTAGAGACACCACTGAGAATGCAGCTAGAGAGCGGTGACATCACTGAGAATGCAGCTAGAGAGCGGTGACATCACTGAGAATGCAGCTAGAGAGCGGTGACATCACTGAGAATGCATCTAGAGACCAGTGACATCATTGAGAATGCAGCCTATCCATTCACTAGAGACCGGTGACATCACTGAGAATGCAGCTAGAGAGCGGTGACATCACTGAGAATGCAGCTAGAGAGCGGTGACATCACTGAGAATGCAGCTAGAGAGCGGTGACATCACTGAGAATGCAGCTAGAGAGCGGTGACATCACTGAGAATGCATCTAGAGACCAGTGACATCATTGAGAATGCAGCCTATCCATTCACTAGAGACCGGTGACATCACTGAGAATGCAGCCTATCCATTCACTAGAGAGCGGTGACATCACTGAGAATGCAGCTAGAGAGTGGTGACATCACTGAGAATGCAGCCTATCCATTCACTAGAGACAGGTGACATCACTGAGAATGCAGCCTATCCGTTCATTAGAAAGTGGTGACATCATCAAGAATGCAGCCTATCCATTTACTAGAGAGTGGTGACATCACTAAGAATGCAGCCTATCCATTTACTAGAGACCAGTGACATCACTAAGAATGCAGCCTATCCATTCACTAGAGAGCGGTGACATCACTGAGAATGCAGCCTGTTCATTCACTAGAGAGAGGTGACATCATCAAGAATGCAGCCTATCCATTCACTAGAGACCAGAACCATATCTTTGAATGATCCAATCCCCCCTCCCCCCCACCATAAAAGATAAATAAAACCAAAAAATACAATTATGTATATACAGCACTTGTACAATGACGTTATTAGCACTGCAATAATAAAGATTGTGTTTTGAATGATAAGGTCATAGTAGATAAATTAAACAGCAGCACTTCCTTTACATATTATTTCCCGAACTATTACATCTGACCTCCATGTGCAATCCCCTCCGCCTGGCTGCTCTGTGATTGGTGGGGTCTGGTTAGAGGAGGGTTAAGTCTCAATGTATTCCGTGTCTGTACACGTAGCTGGTCTATAAACGGCACAAACAACAGGCTGATGTAAGAATGGAATCAGAACTGCAACATTGTTTCCCTGTGAAAACACCAGATATTTATGTGCTAAAAGTCACCGCAGGCCCATTATAAGGTGAAATCTCCTCATTAATTGAAGCGGCTCGCCTGTGTCTTCATTTATGGCGGATCTCCCCCTAGCAGGATATTTAGGAGAGTACACGCCGCCGAATCGGGAGGATTGGAGATCATTCCTGGTCTACAGAATGCTGACACTTCGTTCATTAGTCTTCTCTCTTCTCTACAAACCATCTCTCACTGTCTATATTCTTTTCCTCTGTTTTGATCCTCTCCTTCTCTTCTCCTTCCTCTTTTCTTTCCCATTTCTCTTCTTCTCTGCACTCTCCCTCCTCTCCTCTTCCCTCCTCTCCCCTCCCCTCCTCTTCCCTCCTCTCCTCTCCCCGCCTCTTCCCACTTCCCTTTTCTCCTCTCCTTTTCCCTCCTCTCTTCTTCCCTCCCCTCCTCTCCTCTCCTCTTCCCCCCTCTCCCCTCCCCTCCTCTCCCCTCCTCTCCTCTTACCTCCCCTCCTCTCCTCTCCTCTTCCCTCCTCTCCTCTTACCTCCCCTCCTCTCCCCTCCCCTCCTCTCCTCTTCCCTCCTCTCCTCTTCCCTCTCCTCTCTTCTCCTCTCCTCTCCTCTTCCTTCTTCTCTTCTCCTCTCCCCTCCTCTCTTCTCCACTTCCCCCTCTCTTTTCCTCTCACTACTTTCTTTTTTCTTCTACGTCTTTCCTTTTCCTCTTCTACTTGCCACTCCTTTCCCTACTCTCTTTTCCTCTCCTCTCTTCTCCTTTTCTATCCTCTCTTCTCCTTTCCTCTCCACTCCTCTACTCTCCTTTTCTCTACTCTCTTCTCCTTTTTATTTCTCTCTTCTCCTTTCTCCTCTCCTCCTCTCTTCTCCTTCACTCTTCTTTCTCTTCTCCTTTCTTACTGTCCTCTGCCCCCCCCCCCCCCACACCTCTTCTGTCCTCTCCTTTCATCTCCCTTCTCTTCACCTCTTTTTTCCCTTCTACTCTCCTTTCTTCTCCTCTCTTCTCTCCTTTTCCCTCCCTCCCCTACTTTCATCCCTCCTTTTCTCTTCTCCTTCCCCTTCTCTTCTTCCTCCTACTTTTATTTTTTATTCTTACTCTCCTCCTCTCATACCCTCTCCCCTCATCTCCAGCCCTTTTACTTTCCTTTTTTTCTTTCCTTTTTTTTTCCTTTTTCTTCTCCTTTCCTTTCCTTTCTTATTTTCTTTTCCTTTCCATTCTCCTTTTTCTTTCATTTTTCCTTTCCTTTACATTTTCCTTTTTTCTTTTTCCATTTTCTTTTTCCTTTCTTCTTTTCTTTTCCTTTTTCTTTCCTTTTTCATTTCCTTTCCATTTTTCCTTTTCCTTTCTTCTTTTCCTTTCTTCTTTCCCTTTTCCTTTTCTATTCCTTTTCCCTTTTCTTTTCCCCTTTTCCTTTCCCTTCCATCTCAGATTCCTGATTATGATGGTAGTTTATAGCGTCACAAACAAAGCTCTGCACATTTGCTGCCCTCGCTGTCTCTTTTGTAATGTAGTCACATAAAACTGGCACTTCTTTTCAGCCATAAATAACATAAATGCTACAATTAGCACTGTGGGGGGAGATCTTTATTTTCTCATTTATTTTACTTATTTTCATGTGGCTGACCCTTTTCTACAGCAAGCATTAAACCATTCTATTCAAGAACAACCGCTGACCATTCTGTACCCAGAAATTATCCACATTAGGGATGAGTGAAGCTCATTCTCATTTCCAAAACATTCCAAGAACATTTGGTTGATTTCTGTGAAATGTCACCATTGCAGAGATATGCAGATATTCACATGCAGTTATTGGAATCGGCAAAATTAATGTGCTTTTGGTATTTTTTAAAGGGTGTAATGAGCTTTGAATATCTCAAGAGGGTTACAGAAGCGTCCTTCAACTATCCTTGGCCGGCTCTTGTGCCAATAAAGGGCCCCTTCTTATGTCATTAGTTTGCTTTTAAGAAGCAAAATGTAAAAAAGTAAAATAGAAATGTAAAGCCACAGTACACAGAGAACAGTCAGGTACACACAAATGAAATACAAAGAATCCTGAATGTAATAAACTAAACTATGTCACAAAATCCTATAAATGGTGGAGCCCTTCTGTCAATCAGAAAATCCCTCTTTGGGAACGATCCCTAATTACGGGACAGCGATTCGTTCCCCCCAGCCTGTTAACGGGCGTTAAGTAAGAGAAACAGCGGGACTTTAAACACCACAAAGAGGTCCTATACTGTACATATATGTAAATAAAACATCCACAAACTTTAATTTCCATTAAAAACAATAAAATGTGATCACAACCAGTGTATTGCATGTATATCAAACGTCCTTTTCATATTTATATTGGCTTTGTGGGTCAACGCGTTTCACAAGAGATTAATTTCCTCAGGATCCATGCATTTCTCTCCTCTCTTCTCCTTTCTCCTCCCATTCTCTCTTCTCCTTTCCTCTCCTCTCTTCCCTTTTCTCCACCTTTCCTCTCTTCTCCTTTCTCCTCCCTTCCTCTCTTCGCCTTTCTCCTCCCCTCCTCTCTTCGCCTTTCTCCTCCCCTCCTCTCTTCTCATTTTTCCTCCCCTCCTCTCTTCTCCTTTCTCCTCCACTCCTCTCTTCTCCTTTCTCCTCCCCTCCTCTTTCCCTTTCTTCTCATTTCCTTTATTCTCCGTTCTCCTTTAATCCCTTCCTCTCTCCTCTCTTCCCCTTTTTCCTCCCCTCCTCTCTTCCCCTTTTTCCTCCCCTCCTCTCTTCCTCTTTTTCTTCCTTTCCTCTCTTCCCCTTTCTCCTCCTTTCCCCTATTCTTCTTTGTCCACCTTTCCTCTCTTCCCCTTTTTCCTCCTCTCCTCTCTTCCCCTTTCTCCTCCTCTCCTCTCTTCCCCTTTCTCCTCCTCTCCTCTCTTCCCCTTTCTCCTCCTCTCCTCTCTTCCCCTTTCTCCTCCTCTCCTCTCTTCCCCTTTTCTCCTCCTCTTTCTCCTCCCCTCCTCTCTTCTCCTTTCTACTCCCCTCCTCTCTTCTCCTTTCCTCTTCTCTCTTCCCCTTTCTCCTCATTTCCTCTCTTCTCCTTTACTCTCCTCTTTTCCCCTTTCTCTTCCTTTCCTCTCTTCTCCTTTCCTCTCTTCTACTTTCTCCTCCTCTCCTCTCTTCTCCTTTCTCCTCCCCTCTCCTCTCTTCCCCTTCCCCCTCCTTTCCTTTCTCCTCCTTTCCTCTATTCTTTTTTTCCTCCCCTCTTCTCCTCTCCTTTCCTCTCCTCTCTTCCCCTTTCTCCTCCTTTCCTCTATTCTCCTTTCTCCTCCCCTCCTCTCTTCTCCTTTCCTCTCTTCCCCTTTCTCCTCCTTTCCTCTATTCTCCTTTCTCCTCCTCTCCTCCTCTCCTCTATTCTCCTTTCTCCTCCCCTCCTCTCTTCCCCTTTGGCCTCCTTTCCTCTATTCTCCTTTCTCCTCTTCTCATCTCTTCTCCTTTTTCCTCTTCTCCTCTCCTCTTCATTTTGTACAGTGTGCACAATTTCTGCATGTACATTTCTCCTCATATTGTACACGCAGACAACACTTTCAATCTACAAAAGGCGGTTACAAAGAATAATCATACGGTTTATCCATTGACATGAATTCCATGATACATACACAACAAATCACGACGTGGATCCTGAGGAAGTGAGTTTGTTGCGAAACGCATTGATCCACAGTGCCAATATAAACATCAAATGGATGCTTGATGTACATACATAGTTACATAGTTAGTCTGGCTGAAAAAAGACAAAAGTTCATCCAGTTCAACCATTAAAAAAAAGTTATAATCCGACACCCACAGATGATCCAGAGGAAGGCAAAAAAAACCCGGCAATAATCACCCATGTTATTATCTCATACTTGGTAGAAGACTGAATTGATGTGGTTGGCCTCTCTTGTACCCCCTGCCCAAGTTCCACTGATGGTGCTGAAGGACAGGAGAAACATGAGTGCAGGTGTAGATAGCACAACTTGCAACTATGTGTGTATGTATATATATATTATTATACAGGATTTATATAGCGCCAACAGTTTGCTCAGCGCTGTACAATATAGTGGGAGACAGTACACGAGACACCACAGTAACAATACAATTCAATACACGATGGGTTCGAGGGTCCTGCTCCTTGGAGCTTACAATCTAGGAGGGAGGCGATAGTGGCACAGGAGGAGATAGCTGTGGGGGATGGAGTGGTGAGAAGAGTGGAGGAGGTCAGCAATTCAGTGAGGATGGGGTAGGCTTCCCTGAAGAGATGGGTTTTCAGGGTGCGCCTAAAGGTGAGGGGGGTAGGTGACAGTCTGATGGATTGGGGTAGTGAGTTCCAGAGGATGGGGGAAGCCCTGGAGAAGTCCTGGAGATGGGCATGGGAGGAGGAGACCAGGGAACTAGAGAGTAGGTCTTGTGAGGAGTGGAGAGTACGGTTTGGGTGGTATTTGGGTATCAGGTCGGTGATGTAGTTTGGGGCAGCGTTATGAACAGCTTTGTACGTCAATGTTAGTAATTTGAATTTTATGCATTGGGCAATCGGAAGCCAGTGGAGGGATTGGCAGAGGGGAGTGGCGGATACGGAGAGGTTAATAAGGTGGATGAGTCTGGCCACCGAATTCAGGATAGACTGAAGTGGGGATAGCCTGCGGTGAGGTAAGCCGGTGAGGAGGGAGTTGCAGTAGTCAAGTCATGATATAATAAGGGAGTGAATGAGTTGCTTTGTAGTTTCTGGGGTTAGGAACGGGCGGATTTTGGAGATGTTGCGGAGGTGGAGTCTGCATGAGTTTGTCATCGATTGGACCTGGGGCTGGAAAGACAGATTGGAGTCTAGGATATATATATATGTATGTATGTATGTGTGTATATGTATATATATATATTTATTGAAATATAGTTTTAAATATATTGAATACGGCCAATATTGTACCATTTCAAATATATGTCAATATATTTCAAAAGAATATTTTTTAAATATATTTCAAATATATTTTTCTTCCATGTGGGCAGGGACAAGCTGAAGACCAGTCAGCACTGATAGTGAACAATAGCGAGCATCCCTTAACTAGGCCGCCTGGCGCCAACAGAGACCGTGGACACGCTCCTACATGCACTTGCACGCGCACGCCTGGTCCCGACTCTTTGGGTGACACTGTGCACATATGCACGCCTGGTCCTGACTCTTTGGGTGACACTGTGCACATATGCACGCCTGGTCCTGACTCTTTGGGTGACACTGTGCACATATGCGCGCCTGGTCCCCGACTCTTTGGGTGACACTGTGCGCATACGCGCGCCTGGTCCCCGACTCTTTGGGTGACACTGTGCGCATACGCGCGCCTGGTCCTGACTCTTTGGGTGACACTGTGCACATATGCGCGCCTGGTCCCCGACTCTTTGGGTGACACTGTGCGCATACGCGCGCCTGGTCCCCGACTCTTTGGGTGACACTGTGCGCATACGCGCGCCTGGTCCCAGACTCTTTGGGTGACACTGTGCACATACACACGCCTGTGAGCCAATCGCCTTGCTGGAATTCCCTGACATTTGTACACCGGACCTGGTCGCATTTTTGTTGCGTTTTTAATGTAAAAATAAAATTTGTGGACGTTTTATGTACATAATATAAACTAAACTATTCTACCCCTAAAATACAAAGCCCCAAACCCTCCAAATAGAGGAAGTAAAAGAGAGATCTCATTTTGTCTAAGCAGCTCAGTTTGTAAAAATGAATATTTTGGCAAAAAAAAAAAAAATAAAATTGGCTAAGGGTGAAATTGATCATTTCATGGCAGTCTATTTTTTTTTTTTATTCTCTCATCCCCGATCCACATAAACAGAGAATTTTCAAATTTTACTCGGAAAACATTATCAGCGTGAAGCCAGCACCGCACGGCCAGGTCTAGCCTCCTAGGCACTGCACGGCCGGGTCTAGCCTCCTAGGCACCGCATAGCCGGGTCTAGCCTCCTAGGCACCGCACGGCCGGGTCTAGCCTCCTAGGCACCGCATAGCCGGGTCTAGCCTCCTAGGCACCGCATAGCCGGGTCTAGCCTCCTAGGCAACGCTCGGTCGGGTCTAGCCTCCTAGGCAACGCACGGTCGGGTCTAGCCTCCTAGGCACCGCACGGCCGGGTCTAGCCTCCTAGGCACCGCACGGCCGGGTCTAGCCTCCTAGGCAACGCACGGCCGGGTCTAGCCTCCTAGGCACCGCACGGTCGGGTCTAGCCTCCTAGGCACCGCACGGCCGGGTCTAGCCTTCTAGGCACCGCACGGTCGGGTCTAGCCTCCTAGGCACCGCACGGTCGGGTCTAGCCTCCTAGGCAACGCACGGCCGGGTCTAGCCTCCTAGGCACCGCACGGCCGGGTCTAGCCTCTTAGGCACCGCACGGCCGGGTCTAGCCTCCTAGGCACCGCACGGCCGGGTCTAGCCTCTTAGGCACTGCACGGCCGGGTCTAGCCTCATAGGCACCGCACGGCCGGGTCTAGCTTCCTAGGCACCGCACGGCCGGGTCTAGCTTCCTAGGCACCGCACGGCCGGGTCTAGCCTCATAGGCATCGCACGGCCGGGTCTAGCTTCCTAGGCACCGCACGGCCGGGTCTAGCCTCCTAGGCACCGCACGGCCGGGTCTAGCCTCCTAGGCACCGCGCTGACCAGGTATGCAGGTAGGCACGACGAGATTCCTCACGTAATATTTCAGCAATGACTCAAGCTGCCCTATTAATATCAGATTCCATGGCGTGAAATGACGGGTCCTCTTTGAACCCGGTAAACATCTGCTGTTGGCACTCCTGGGGCTGGTTGACGGGATATCAATGGGAGCCTCATCTCCTGGCCTCCTCGCTGGTGTCATATGTTCTAATGTAGATAAACCTGTTCCTTTGATCGCGAAGGGTGGTTGTCATGACAACCCCGTGTGTATACATCCGAAATGTCCTAAGTCAGGGGATGGCTGCCAAGGACATCTGTGTAATGTCAACACGTTCTGTCACATTGGCGCAATACAATATGCATCCTTAGCCTGGGGGGGTTTCATTGAAATGGCATTTTTTTTTTCTTTGAAGGGATGCTGTGAGATAGGAAGGGAGATGAGTGAATGGTGCCATGGATTGGAGATAACCAGCCCGTATTGTGCTGGCCACCGCAGTGCTAGAAGACTTGGCAAGCTGGGGGGGGGGGGGTTTGCTGGGACTTGTAGTGCCACATCAGCTGGAGAATGGTTGTTCTAGCCCGATATATATATACCGAGTATTGTGACTGACAGAGCGGTGTAGGCGAGATTTCCGGAGGTGATCATCAATCCATCAATACAGAATATCACATTGATTAGATATTTCTGATATCCATGTTTGCTCTATTGTTCTGGACCCCCAGGTATCAGTGTGCCATTGTTCTGGACCCCCAAGTGTCAGTGTGCCATTTTCCTGGACCCCCAAGTGTCAGTGTGTCATTGTTCTGGGACCCCCAAGTGTCAGTGTGCCATTTTCCTGGACCCCCAAGTGTCAGTGTGTCATTGTTCTGGGACCCCCAAGTGTCAGTGTGCCATTTTCCTGGAACCCCCAAGTGTCAGTGTGTCATTGTTCTGGGACCCCTAAGTGTCAGTGTGTCATTGTTCTGGATCCCCAAGTGTCAGTGTGTCATTGTTCTGGGACCCCCCAAGTATCAGTGTGTCATTGTTCTGGGGCCCCAAAGTGTCAGTGTGTCATTGTTCTGGGGCCCCAAAGTGTCAGTGTGTCATTGTTCTGGACTCTCAAGTGTCAGTGTGTCATTGTTGTGGATCCCCAAGTGTCAGTATGTCATTGTTCTAGGACTCCCAAGTGTCAGTGTGTCATTGTTCTGGATCCTCAAATGTCAGTGTGTCATTCTCTGGATCCCCAAGTGTCATTGTGTCACTGCTCTGGACCCCCAAGTGTCAGTGTGTCATTGTTCTGGATCCCCAAGTGTTATTGTACCATTGTTCTGGGACCCCCAAGTGTCAGTGTGTCATTGTTCTGGATCCCCAAATGTCAGTGTGTCATTCTCTGGATCCCCAAGTGTCATTGTGTCACTGCTCTGGACCCCCAAGTGTCAGTGTGTCATTGTTCTGGATCCCCAAGTGTTATTGTACCATTGTTCTGGGACCCCCAAGTGTCAGTCTGTCATTGTTCTGGATCCCCAAGTGTCATTGTGTCTTTGTTCTGGATCCCCAAGTGTCATTGTGTCATCATTCTGGGACCCCCAAGTGTCGGTGTATCATTGTTCTGGATCCCCAAGTGTCATTGTTCTGGATCCCCAAGTGTCATTGTGTCATCATTCTGGGACCCCCAAGTGTTGGTGTATCATTGTTCTGGATCCCCAAGCGTCAGTGTATCATTGTTCTGGATCCCTAGGAGCATATTTATAATAGTGAGTTTAACATATGTAATCATCAGCTCGAGTCCAAACATGAGAAATATAAAATAATCTGTATCTAGCTGTGACCCCCCCATAGGTGAGAATGTATTTGTATTCATGGACACTGTATGGAAGGAGGACTCGGCGTGTGTCAAGGTGACCAGTTCTCAGCATTCAGAGGGAAACAAAGCAATCTCTGGATTTGTGTGTCTCTCTGAAAGGTGGGAAGATGACGGTACGAAGTTCCATAGCTTCACATTCACACTCTGGGCTGACTCATTACTGCAGCAAACAGTGATAATCCTTTTGGTTTCCTTATGCATGTTGCCTGGGGTGCCGGGAGGTCTGGTGCTGGACCCAGTAAATGTGATGTCTTTTCGGCTTAGTCCCCTAATTGAGTCTTCTCCTCTCCTTAATCCTGGGCTGAACACAAGCTGGCATTTTATAAGGTGAGGCAAAGCTGGTTGTCTTCGTGATATTGGTGCCTTCTCTATAACAGGCAACTTGTTTGAAAACCATATGAAGAGAGGCGTAACTAGAATCTTCAGGGCCCCGGTGCAAAAAACCATGAAGGGCCCCTGTGACCCTGTCCTGGGGCCCTTTCCACTTGTTTCAGGGTCCTTGCCACTTGTCCCGGGGTCCTTGCCACTTGTCCCGGGTCCCTTCCATTGGTCCTGTGTCCCTTTTCATCAGTTCTGGGGCCCTTTCCTCTGGCCCTGGAGCTCTTCTCTCCAAGTCCAGGGCCCTTCCCACCTGTGGCAGGGCCTTTAATTACGGTTTCACAGCGGGACTCTTTCACATATACTGCAACAGGTACACTTTCTGCCTTCTTGGGACCTCCTCGCAGTGGCAGAATGCCAGAACCTGATCGCAAGTGCGACCTTTGCCACCCTGGTAGTCCCACCACTGCATATGAACATCCAACTTAAATAAGCAGAACGCATTTCAGATGCAAACTGCTATAGTTGATTTTCTTTAGAAAGCAGCTACAGCCCGAGTAGAAACGTCTGCCGTCTGCCAGCATGCCACAAAGAAAGACCATTGCTCTTTGTGTGGAAGCAGTGGTCTCTCTACAAAGGTCTGACACATCCATGGGGCAGACTGACCATTTGGAAGCTCGGGCGCCGCCCGAGGGCCCGGGGTCAGTAGGGGGCTCCATGAGATGCCCCTGGTACCTTTTTCATAGGCTTTTTTGAGTTTGGGCAAGGACACAGGGGCTCCATGATCCCCTATTGCCCGGGGGCCCCATGAGTTGTCAGTCCGCCCCTGGACACATCCTCTGCTGAATCAGATGTACAGTATAGCTCTCCAATCAGCATAGCTCATGCTTTCCACTGATTGGCAAACTCTAGCTCTAATTTATCAGTGGACGTGTCAGACTTCTGCAGAGATACCACTGCTTCCCATGACTGCTGCTGCTTTTTAAGGAAAGCAATCTGTAGGAACTCATGCGCACAGACATTTCAAGGCTCAAAAGTGCTCGTTCATAACAGTCCCCATGCGCTTTCCCATGCCCAAGGAGCTGCAGGTGGGTGGTTGTTGCACCCCAAATGCCATAAGTGCAGGCATGGTTAAATGCCAATGCAAAAGAGCATTGGCATTTTTTTCTCCCATGCAGTGGGTCTGTGCCTGCACTGCATGGATTAACTGTCCAGGGACTCACAGAAAGGCTATATTTACCGGATCCTTCGATCCTTGAGAAAACATCGCTCTCCCACATCCAGCAGTGGACTGTTCCTGCTGTCCTCATGTCCAGAGCCAGTCTCTGAACATTCTGACACCAAGAACAGTCCATGCACAAGACCGCTTAGCGTGCGGGGGTCAGGAGCGGTAGGGACAGGTCTTGTGCTTGGAGAATTGGTGGGTTAGGAAAGAATATCTCCGCTATTCAAACCCCTAGGCAAATACAAGCAGTTAACTCATGCAATCGAGACACAATTCCACCCAATGGGGTTCTTTAAATACATTTTTGGTCAGGGGACAACCAAAGCATAATTTTAGGGATAAGTTCTGGTGTGGCTTCTCAGAGAAGAATTTCTAGAGGTTGTGGAAGGGATTCTGAGAGTAGGAAAGCTAGAGGTCCTGCTAGGGATTCTGAAAGTAGGATAACTGGAGGTCCTGGTAAGAATTTGGAGAGTAGGAGTTCTTGAAGTCCTGGTAGGGATTGTAGTATGTGTTCTGGAAATGCTGGTGGGGATTCTGAGAGTAGAAGATCTAGAGGTCCTAGTAGGGATTCTGAGAGTAGGAGTTCTGGAAGTGATGGAGGGGATTCTGATAGTAGACGTTCTGGAAATCCTGGTGGGGAGTCTGAAAGTAGGAGTTCTGGAAGTCAGGGTGGGGATTCTGAAAGTAGACGTTCTGGAAATCCTGGTGGGGAGTCTGAAAGTAGGAGTTCTGGAAGTCAGGGTAGGGATTCTGAAAGTAGGAGTTCTGGAAGTCATGGTAGGGATTCTAACAGTAGGTGTTCTGGATGTCCTGGTAGGGATTCTGACAGTAGGAGATATAGAGGTCCTGGTAGGGATTCTGAGAGTAGGAGATCTGGAGATCCTGGTAGGCATTTTGAAAGCAGGAGTTCTGGAAGTCCAGGTAGGGATTCTAACAGTAGCTGTTCTGGAAGTCCTGATGGGGATTCTGAGAGTTGGAGATCTAGAGGTCCTGGTCGGGGATTCTGATAGTAGGAGATCTCGAAGTCCTGGTAGGTATTCTGAGAGTGGGAGCTTGGGAAATCCTGCTGGGGATCATAACAATAGGCTTTCTGGACATCCTGGTGGAGATTCTGAGCGTAGGCGATCTACAGGTCCTGGTAGGGATTCTGAGAGCAGGAGCTCTGGAAGTCCTGGTAAGGGATTATGAGAGTAGGAGTTCTGGAACTCCTGGTGGCGATTCTGATAGTTGGAGTTATGGAAGTCCTGGTGGGAATTCTGAGAGTCAGAAATCTGGAAGTCATGGTAGGGATCCTGAGAGTGAGAGTTCTGGAAGTCTTTGTAGGGATTCTAATAGCAGGAGTTATGATGGTCCTGGTGGGGATGAGAATAGGAAATCTGAAAGTCCTGGTGGGGATTTTGAGAGTAGGAAATCTGAAGGTCTTGGTAGGGATTCTGAGAGTAGGAGATCTGGAAGTTCTAGTAGTGAGTTTGAGAGTAGAAGATCTGAAGGTCCTGGTAGAGATTCTGAGAGTACCAGCACCTGAGAGTACCAGTATACCCTCTTTGCTGCTTGTACCACTTCATGGGACACTGGTTGGTGACATCCTTCTCCAGAATTCGAGGAAGGCAGGGGAGGATGAAACATTTCCTGGTAGTTAAAAATGACCAGATGGTCTTCGGCTTGGCAACAGGCACTTTTTTTGAAAGCTCTAATTCAAAAAGACGAAAGCGTAAAATCCTCGAAGAGCTAATAAGTACATCACATGTTGATGTATTCACAAGCCATTTGTGATTTTGTGTTACTGCCTGAAAACATTTCCTAGCATTTTAAAATAACTTCCAAGGGCACTTTGATGGTGAAGTGGTTTACGTAAGCTGCTGAATCATTTACTTACTTGTAAAAGGAGGGGTTGCACAACAATCCCACTGAGGCGTATTGACTGATTAGGTTTATAAAACACTTCTGCATTTTAAAAGCCTCCATTGAGAATAATACTTCTTTAAAAAACAAAGTTAATATGAATAGATAACAGGAAGTCATACATAACATTCTTGAAGTTTGTTCAGTGGAAGAAAATATTGGTGTTTTCAAGGATGTCTTCAAAACCCAAGCCCAACCCTAAGGACATTTGGCAAATATGCAGATAGTGGAAACCTCATTTAAAGGGACGTTAAACCCCAAACTCACACTCTATAGCCGAAACACTTGACACTGAATTTATTTTAAGGACAAAATAATGTCAACGCTCCTCCAGCTTGTCAAGTAGGTGTTGCGTGGTGCTGTAAACACAGAGGATGTACAAACTGATGTATTGAGGAACTTGCAAACAGTTCAACAGCCCATCGGGGAGCTCACCCGACCAGCCACATACAGTCAATGAAGCGAAGAGTCAGCAGTAGTAGCAGGGGTGTATGTACCACAAGGCAAACAAGGCATTTGCGTAGGGTGGTATTTTTCAGGGGGGGCAGCACTGCCCCTTGGAAGAAGGGATGGAAGAAGGGACACCTGTGGCATGGGGACCTGGTGGGTTCCAGAGAGATTCTGCAGGTTTCAAGATGGTGTATGCACAGCCCGACCCTCGTTCCTGGGGATGTCCAGAGCTGTGAAGGTGAGTGTCTTTCTCTCTCGCCATGGGGGATGATGGCTGGTGTATGGGGGGCAGTGGTAGTGGAAGGCTTGGGTGGAGGGCAGGGGTGTTCTTGGTCAATGTCAGGCTCTTTCTGTGGGGGGCGCCAATATTTGCGCACAAAAAATAAATACACCACTGAGTAGTAGGCATGAACTAAAGACAATGCCTGCCAAGGAGGGCAGAACCCAAAAGGGAGCTTGCTGAAGTCACAGATGTAGGCCCTGAGCCAGGGGCGGACTGACCATTTGTAAACTCGGGCACTGCCCGAGGGCCGGGGTCAGTAGGGGGCCCCATGAGATGCCCCTGGTACCTTTTTCATAGGCTTTTTTGGGTTTGGGCAAGGACACAGGGGCCCCATGATCCCCTATTGCCCGGGGGCCCCATGAGTTGTCAGTCCCCCCCTGCCCTGAGCTTTCCCTACTACTCTACTCCTCTAGAACCTTTCCCTGCTGCTAGAGCTGTCTCTGACAGATGGGTATGCTCTCCTTACACTAGCCACTTGACAAATGTGTGCGAAAACCTGTACGCAGGGACTTAAAAAGGCTCTGTGTGACGAAAGATAGCCACCAGTGTCACCCGAGTGCAGCATAGCCAACTAGACCGTTGCTCTGTGAGGTAACCATAGAAAATCCTAGTTTCCTTTGACTTCCTTTCCAGTTGCATTGCCATTCCAGATGAATGCCACCCACAGAGGAAAAAATTGACTGCACCTGCCTACAAACTGATGGAGATCAGGTGTTTGAAATGAAGGGTATGGTTAATACTACGACATACAAAGACAGTTTAGACAATTGTGTTCTTCCGACCTTGGGGTAACAGTTTGGAAAATACCCTTTTCTGTTCCAGCATGACTGTGCCCCTGAGTACAAAGCCAGCTCCATAAAGGTTTGATTTGTTTAGTATTGTGGCCTGCACAGATCTCTGGTTTCAACCCTACTGAACACCATTGGGTTGAATATGAGCACTGCAAGACAGGCATTTTTGTCCCAAATCAGTTCTTCATAAATAATCTTTTGGCTAAATGAGATCAGATTCTTTCAGAGACATGCCAGAATCTTGTTGAAAGCCTTTCCAGAAGAGTGAAGGCTCTTAAGTTCTCAATAGAACTGAAGAAGTGGCTTGGAAAAGCTACAAAAAATCTTCAGCATTGCAGAACAAGTCCAATTTTGGTCCCGTCCACAAGGAAAGAGAAAATAGGCAAAGCATTTGTCATCTTGCCAGTCAGGAAGGTGTGCTTTGCCCAGTTCCACTTGGATATTAGAGACTAGTCAAACAGAGCATCACGAAGAACTAGTCCTAGCTGTGAGCAGTGTCTGGGTCTATGTGGCAGCAGGAGGGGTCCTATCACTAACACCACTCTTAAACCTTAAAGGACCCTTCTGTAGCTGCACAAATGGTGTGTCCTCTTCTGGATGAGATCACTGCTTTGGTTTTCCAGTTCTTCACCTGCTGTGACCACCACAAGGGTCTTGCTTTATATTATGGCAAATGGGATAGAAAAAGTGGAAACACAGCCAAAGGTAGGTGGGAACAGCAAATCTCCAAGGTAGGCTGGAGCCAACAAGACCATTGTCACATTACTGAACCCAAGACAGACTGGCCAAAGCTCAGCTCATCTTCTTCAGTGACATTGTTAGACGCTCCCCCACTGGTGAAGAAGATTCCACAGCATTTTAGCTAGTGATACCACGTTCGTATCTGTGATTGCATCACCAATGTCAAAACATATATCCGGCACACCATGGATCCTCACGGTACTATCCAAACCTTTCTTAAGGTGATCACATCACAGCAATAAGATGCAACATTTCTGGGCCATGCAGGACCCTTTTGCCAGGCATGTGATCAGGGTCCCCTAAACATTAGCCCTTACCACTGTGATATGATCATCATAAATATTTCAAAATTATCTTGAGGAACCATGGTGAGCTGGTGGTAACATGCTTTGACTTTGGATGTTAGTGGTCTCCAGCTGATGGTTGCTACAGCAACCCCTTACTTCTTGCTATCTCCAGAAATGTGTGCCATGGAAATATTATCATCATTTTGGCACAGTCTTGTAAGAGAAGCTTCATGGTTGGCTAGTTTTGGCACCAAAGCACAAGTCCCTACCCCCGTTTCAGCCCTGCTAGAACACTGTCCCTCCAGCTGAATCCAAACCTTCACTCGGCATCTTGCACCCGCTCCTTGATATAGATCTCCACATAAAATCCCCAGCCATGGACCTTTATATCCAAAGTAAAGGATGTCCACACAATAAATTGCTTTGCTGCACTTTACTGGTGATATTAAGGAAACAGGATTACAGTCATATCACAAGGACATACATTCCTGAGTCACTTGACATACACAGTCAATCACATATAGTGGATGGTGTGCAGAAGTGACAGGTGAAAGCATGTGCAGCACTTTAACAACCATCTCCCTTACAGTCTCTCCTTTGCCCTGGTTCATCAGCCCTCAAAGGACACCTTCGTGTAGGTGTGATGGTCAGGTGTCCTCATGCTTTTGGTCATATATTTTGTCAGTGTGATGGTCAGGCGTCCTCATACTTTTGGTCATGTGTTGTAGGTGTGATGGTCAGGTGTCCTCATACTTTTGGTTATGTGTTGTAGGTGTGATGGTCAGGTGTCCTCATACTTTTGGTTATGTGTTGTAGGTGTGACGGTCAGGTGTCCTCATACTTTTGGCCATATACTGTAGGTGTGATGGTCAGGTGTCGTCATACCTTTGGTCATATGTTGTAGATGTGATGGTCAGGTGTCCTCATACTTTTGGCCATATACTGTAGGTGTGATGGTCAGGTGTCCTCATACTTTTGGTCATATATTGTAGGTGTGATGGTCAGGTGTCCTCATACTTTTGGCCATATATTGTAGGTGTGATGGTCAGGTGTCCTCATACTTTTGGTCATATATTGTAGGTGTGATGGTCAGGTGTCCTCATACTTTTGGTCATATATTGTAGGTGTGATGGTCAGGTGTCCTCATACTTTTGGCCATATATTGTAGGTGTGACAGTCAGGTGTCCTCATACTTTTGGTCATGTATTGTAGGTGTGATGGTTAGGTGTCGTCATACTTTTGGTCATATATTGTAGGTGTGATGGTCAGGTGTCCTCATACTTTTGGCCATATATTGTAGGTGTGATGGTCAGGTGTCCTCATACTTTTGGTCATATATTGTAGGTGTCCTCATACTTTTGGTCATATATTGTAGGTGTGACGGTCAGGTGTCCTCATACTTTTGGTCATATATTGTAGGTGTGATGGTCAGGTGTCCTCATACTTTTGGCCATATATTGTAGGTGTGACAGTCAGGTGTCATCATACTTTTGGTCATATATTGTAGGTGTGACGGTCAGGTGTCCTCATACTTTTGGTCATGTATTGTAGGTGTGACGGTCAGGTGTCCTCATACTTTTGGTCATATATTGTAGGTGTGACGGTCAGGTGTCCTCATACTTTTGGTCATATGTTGTAGGTGTGATGGTCAGGTGTCCTCATACTTTTGGTCATATGTTGTAGATGTGATAGTCATGTGTCCTCATACTTTTGGTCATATGTTGTAGGTGTGATGGTCAGGTGTTGTCATACGTTTGGTTATATACTATAGGTGATGGTCAGGTGTCCTCATACTTTTGGTCATATGTTGTAGATGTGATGGTCAGGTGTCCTCATACCTTTGGTCCAATACATTTTAGGGGCCCACAACACCCCCTTCCTCAGGGCTTTGTGCTGGCAGTATACTCAAGTAACTGCCGACACTCAAGCCGTGATGAAGGAACGTTGCGAGCCCCTGAAACGTGTTGGTGCTCCTCTCATCCTTTTACATTCTGAACAGTCCTAACTGTGGAAGGGATATCTCTCTGCTTGAGACCCCAAGCTCTATAAGAAGCCAGAAGATGCCCACCAGACTCCGCCTACGCCGGAATACCATTTTGGTGCGGTGTGTCCCTTTAAATCTGTAACCACCAAGAAATATTCTCTCTTTAGGGGATTTGCAATTATAAGTTCACAAAAGTCTTGACAAGTCGCTTCCCTCTCAGTTCTCTTGTAGAGGGAAAAAAAAAATTTCTGCGAGGCGAGGAGATAATTGATTTTTTTTTCTTGGTCTGCAAAGCGTTTGACAGGTTTTTGTTTGGCGAGGATCGCCGAAAACTTTAAATGAAGGAGAAGGCTGGTGGATTGGCTCTCCGTGTTCCCACAAGCATGAAAATGGCTGCGGATTTAAATGTCTGTATGAAGATGTGTGAATGGGACGTGATGGTAATTACAGGACTGCAGTGCAGGCGCTGGGGAAGGGAGATCTGGGAGGGGTGGAAATGAAATAGTCCGATGATGGGGCTTTGTCAGGATCTGCCAGCTTTCGGTGACGTCCTTAGGACAGTAAGGAAGCTGAACCAGACCCCGGGCAGGAGGCACCAGGCAGGGACGTGGTGGTAGAGAAGGCCACGGGTCGGTCGGAACACGTCAGGGCAGTACAGGGGCTAGGTCATCCAGTGCCCAGGGCAAGGATCCGGAATTGTGTCCCCCTCCCCCGCTGTTAATACATGCCAAAGAGTGGGTGTACTAAATGTGCATCTATTCTCTCACTGTGCCCAGGGCAGCTGCCCCTCCTGCCCACCCCTTGTCCCAGCCCTGGGTCGGGGGTGAGCTAAGATCAGCAATAGGAGATCAGAGGATACCAAACCTGATGGGATTCTATAACTTGTGGCAGGTGGGTGAGGTCCACATCATGCTTGCTGTTATCCAGCAGCGCAGAGTATTTCAGGAGAGGAGAGTTATAGAGGAAGGAGCGGAGTCCTCCAGCAGCGCAGAGTATTTCAGGAGAGGAGTTATACAAGAAGGAGCGGAGTCCTCCAGCAGTGCAGAGTATTTCAGGAGAGGAGAGTTGTAGAGGAAGGAGCGGAGTCCTCCAGCAGCGCAGAGTATTTCAGGAGAGGAGTTATAGAGGAAGGAGCGGAGTCCTCCAGCAGTGCAGAGTATTTCAGGAGAGGAGAGTTATAGAGGAAGGAGCGGAGTCCTCCGGCAGTGCAGAGTATTTCAGGAGAGGAGAGTTATAGAGGAAGGAGCGGAGTCCTCCAGCAGTGCAGAGTATTTCAGGAGAGGAGTTATAGAGGAAGGAGCGGAGTCCTCCAGCAGCGCAGAATATTTCAGGAGAGGAGAGTTATAGAGGAAGGAGCGGAGTCCTCCAGCAGCGCAGAGTATTTCAGGAGAGGAGTTATAGAGGAAGGAGCGGAGTCCTCCAGCAGCGCAGAGTATTTCAGGAGAGGAGTTATACAGGAAGGAGCGGAGTCCTCCAGCAGCGCAGAGTATTTCAGGAGAGGAGTTATAGAGGAAGGAGCGGAGTCCTCCAGCAGAGCAGAGTATTTCAGGAGAGGAGTTATAGAGGAAGGAGCGGAGTCCTCCAGGGGCGCAGAGTATTTCAGGAGAGGAGAGTTATAGAGGAAGGAGCGGAGTCCTCCAGCAGAGCAGAGTATTTCAGGAGAGGAGTTATAGAGGAAGGAGCGGAGTCCTCCAGCAGAGCAGAGTATTTCAGGAGAGGAGTTATAGCGGAAGGAGCGGAGTCCTCCAGCAGAGCAGAGTATTTCAGGAGAGGAGTTATAGCGGAAGGAGCGGAGTCCTCCAGCGGCGCAGAGTATTTCAGGAGAGGAGTTATAGAGGAAGGAGCGGAGTCCTCCAGGGGCGCAGAGTATTTCAGGAGAGGAGAGTTATAGAGGAAGGAGCGGAGTCCTCCAGCAGTGCAGAGTATTTCAGGAGAGGAGAGTTATAGAGGAAGGAGCGGAGTCCTCCAGCAGAGCAGAGTATTTCAGGAGAGGAGAGTTATAGCGGAAGGAGCGGAGTCCTCCAGCAGCGCAGAGTATTTCAGGAGAGGAGTTATAGAGGAAGGAGCGGAGTCCTCCAGCAGTGCAGAGTATTTCAGGAGAGGAGAGTTATAGAGGAAGGAGCGGAGTCCTCCAGCAGCGCAGAGTATTTCAGGAAAGGAGTTATAGAGGAAGGAGAGGAGTCTTCCAGCAGTGCAGAGTATTTCAGGAGAGGAGAGTTATAGAGGAAGGAGAGGAGTCCTCCAGCAGTGCAGAGTATTTCAGGAGAGGAGAGTTATAGAGGAAGGAGCGGAGTCCTCCAGCAGTGCAGAGTATTTCAGGAGAGGAGAGTTATAGAGGAAGGAGCGGAGTCCTCCAGCAGTGCAGAGTATTTCAGGAGAGGAGAGTTATAGAGGAAGGAGCGGAGTCCTCCAGCAGTGCAGAGTATTTCAGGAGAGGAGAGTTATAGAGGAAGGAGCGGAGTCCTCCAGCAGTGCAGAGTATTTCAGGAGAGGAGAGTTATAGAGGAAGGAGCGGAGTCCTCCAGCAGTGCAGAGTATTTCAGGAGAGGAGTTATAGAGGAAGGAGAGGAGTCCTCCAGCAGTGCAGAGTATTTCAGGAGAGGAGAGCTAAAGGAAGCAGTTCGGTTTTACAGGAAAATGAAGTTGTGTATTTTTTTTGCCAGGTGCGGTTCATTATGCGCACAGATCTACCCACAATCCTCTTTGCCGCGTCCTCATTGCCTCGCCGTTCCCCAGCGTAGCGGTTGGGCGGCTGTTCGTGGCTCCGGGGGAATCCGCCGCGGTGGGGTCCCACTTAATATTTTATTGTTTATCATCTTTGCAGGTGTTCCTCGCGCTCGCCATCGGTTTCCTCGGCGGCGGCGGCATTAATTAAGGCGCGCTGTCACTTCTGTGTAATATCCATGCAATATTCATTTACATATTCGTAGTTAAACCTTCTCACGACTTACTTTTTATTATCCGTACGACCGCTTTTTATTGTTTTCCCGAAGCCCTTTTAATATTTTTATCGCCGCGTTCGGAGAGTCGGGGAATACGTATTCATGTCGCTAATTAGTCGACTCGAGCAGCCATTTTTTTTTTCCCCGCTGAATTTATGTTTTTTTTTTTAATAAATAATCAATGCGGCCGCCTCCATGTTCCCTCTGATAATCAGCACCTTCTAACGATCTCTTTGTCAGACGTTACCGCCGCCAGATGTTTTCTCCGCGCAGAAAAGAGTCGTAGAAATGATATTATGGAGGGAAATGAATAGGCGAGCCGTCTCTGTAAGCGCAACCCGATTTTCTTTTGCAAAAAGAAAAACGACAAAAAAACAGAACGGACAAAAAATGAATGAAAAATGGATGTAAACGGATAAAAAAATGAATGAAAAATGGATGTAAACGGATAAAAAAAAATGACAAATGGATGTAAACAGATGAAAAATGAATGAAAAATGGATGTAAATGGATAAAAAAATGAATGAAAAATGGATGTAAACGGATGTAAACGGATAAAAAATAAATGACAAATGGATGTAAACGGATGAAAAATTAATGAAAAAATGGATGAAAACGGATAAAAAATGCAATATAAACGGATGAAAAACTGACATAAATGGATGTAAACGGATGAAAAATGCGATATAAACGGATGAAAAACTGATGTAAATGGATGCAAACAGATGAAAAAATGGATATAACCGAATGGAAAAAAGGATGTAAACGGATCTAAATGGATTAAAAAACGGATGAAAAACGGATGTAGCTGGATGAAAAACGGATCTAAACAGATACAAAAATATGAAACGGATATAAAACGGAAAAAACAGTTCTAAACAGATGTAACTGGATGAAAAAATGGATGGAAATCATATAAACAGATGAAAAACCAGATGCAAACAGATCTAAATGGATGAAAAACAGATGTAAGTGGATGAAAAATTGATGCAAATGGATCTAAATGGATTAAAAAACGGATGAAAAAACGGATATAAATGGATAAAAACGGATATAAACTGATGTAAATAAATGTAAACGGATGCAAAAATGGATATATAAACGGATGAAAAAAAGGCTGTAAATGGCGGAAAAATGGATATAAACGGATGAAAAACTGATGTAAATGGATCTAAATGGATGAAAAACGGATCTAAACATATCTAAATGGATGGTAAATGGATGAAAAAACATATATAAATGGATGAAAAAGGATGTAATTGGATGTCACTGGATGAAAAACAGGAAAAAACAGATATAAACGGATGAAACTGATGTAAATGGATGTAAACGGATGTCAAACAGATAAATAATGGATATAAACGGATGTAAAAGGATCTAAATGGATGAAAAATGGATGAAAAACAGATGACAAAAACAGAAGTAATTGGATGAAAAATGGATCTAAACGGATGAAAAACAGTTGCAAATGGAGGAAAAAACGGATTCGAAAAACTGATATAAACAGATGAAAAAAACGGATGTAAACAGATCGGGGAATATGTATTCATTTCACTAATTAGTCGACTCGAGCAGCCATTTTTTTTTTCCTGCTGAATATATGTTTTGTTTTTTTAATAAATAATCAATGCGGCTGCCTGCTGCCTCCATGTTCCCTCTGATAATCAGCACCTTCTAACGATCTTTGTCAGATGTTACCGCCGCGAGATGTTTTCTCCGCGCAGAAAAGAGTCGTAGAAATGATCTTATGGAGGGAAATGAATAGACAAGCCTTCTCTGTAAGTGCAACCCTATTTTTCTTTTGCAAAAAGAAAAAAAAGGAACGGACAAAAAATGAATGAAAAATGGATGTAAACGGATGAAAAAACTGATATAAGCAAATGAAGAAAAGGATGTAAATGGATGAAAAACGGATATAAATGGATCTAAATGGATGAAAAACGGATCAAACTGGATCTAAACGGATGAAAACGGATGTAACTGGATGAAAAAGAGGAAAAAACAGACATAAACGGATGAAAAACTGATGTAAATGGATGTATACGGATGAAAAACAGATGAAAAAACTGATATAAATGGATGTAAATGGATGAAAAAAATGGATATAAACGGATGAAAAAAAGGATGTAAATGGATTAAAAACGGATCAAAACAGATGAAAAATGGATGTAAATGGATCTAAATGGATGAAAAACGGATCAAAACGGATCTAAATGGATGGTAAACGGATGAAAAAACATATATAAATGGATGAAAACAGATAACTCGATAACAAACAGAGGAAAACACAGATATAAACGGATGAAAAACTGATGTAAATGGCTGTAAACGGATGAAAAACGAATGAAAAAACAGATATAACTGGATGAAAAATCGGATATAGACGGGTGAAAAAAGGATGTAAATAGATGAAAAATGGATATAAACGGATGAAAATCTGATGTGAATGGATCTAAATGGATGAAAAACGGATCTAAATGGATGGTAAAGGCATGAACAAAAAATATAAACTGATGAAAATGGATGTAAATAGATCTAAATAGATGAAAACGGATGTAAACGGATTTAAACGGATGGTAAACGGATGAAAAAACATATAAACGGATGAAAACAGAGAAGAGTCACAGAAATGATCTTATGGAGGGAAACCCTATTTTTCTTTTGCAAAAAAAAAGAAATGGAACGGACAAAAAATGAATGAAAAATTGATGTAAATGGATGAAAAATCTGATAGAAACGGAGGTAAAACTGATGTAAATGGATGTAAACGGATGAAAAACGGATGAAAAAATGGATATAAACGGATGAAAAAAGGATATAAACGGATGAAAAACAGATGTAACTGGATCTAAATGGATGAAAAACGGATCTAAATGGATATAAATGAATGGTAAATGGATGAAAAAACATATATAAACGGATGGAAACGGATGTAACTGGATGAAAAACAGAGGAAAAAACAGATATAAACAGATGAAAAACTGATGTAAATTATTATTATACAGGATTTATATAGCGCCAACAGTTTGCTCAGCGCTTAAATGGATGTAAACGGATAAAAAATGGATATAAATGGATGAAAAACTGATGAAAAAACGGATGAAACAACAGATAGAAACAGATGAAACAACAGATGTAAACAGATCTAATGGGATGAAAAACGGATATAAACGGATGTAAATTTATCTAAATGGATGAAAAATGGGCAAAAAAACAGATGTAAACGGATGAAAAATAGATATAAACGGATGTAAACAGATGAAAAAACGATGTAAACAGATCTAAATGGATGAAAAAATGGATGCATATGGATAAAAAACTGATATACACGGATTTAAGCGGATGGTAAACGGATGAAAAAACATATATAAACGGATGAAAACAGAAATATTTTCTCCATGCAGAAAAGAGTCATAGAAATGATCTTATGGAGGGAAATGAATAGGCGGATATAAATGAATGAAAAACAGATCTAAATGGATGAAAAACGGATGAAAAAACTGATGGATTTTATATAAACAGATGAAAAAAGGGATGCAAACGGATCTAAACAGTTGAAAAACGGATGTTAATGGATGAAAAAAACATATATAAACGGATGAAAAACAAATATAAATGGATGAAAAAATTTATATAAATGGATGTAAACGGATGAAAATGGATGTAAACAGATCTAAATGGATTTAAAAAACGGACGAAAAATGGATGTAAACGGATCTAAATGGATTAAAAATACGTATGAAAAACTGGATATAAATGGATGAAAAATGGATGGAAGAACAAATATAAACGGATGAAAAATTGATATAAACGGATCTAAATGGATGAAAAACGGATGTAAACGGATAAAAAACGTTTTGCATTTTTCTACACACGATTTTGTCGTGATTTTGCCTCGTTTTGTTCAGCTCTTTTTGTTTTTTTTTAAAGTGGAGGGTTTTTTTTTTTTTTTTTGCTGGGCAGAATAAAAAGCCAAACTGTGGCAAAAACGCTGCAAGAACGCACTAGCATGCATTATGGCCGCGGCTGTTGATCACCGGGTCCAGGGAAAGAACTGTAAGCCCTTATTCACATACGTGCGGTGCAGTAAATCGCATGTGACTCACACGGGAACCGCACCTCATTCCTCTGCCAATCACATGTGATTTGTGGGCGGAGCGTTTGGAGTCGTACATGTATGGCTCTAATCGCACCGCACCCAAAACACGCAGGACCCTTTTGTGGCTCCGCACTAGAATCGGATGGCACGGTTAGTCACACTTATGGGATCCGATTCTGCACATCGAACCGCGTTTTGCGGACCGCTTTCGGGGCATGGTAACATACACACCCGCAGCGGTTCACGTGAACGGGGCGCGATTCTGATGCGGAATTCGCACAGAAAACGCTGCAGATTCCGGACCGCATCCGTGTTAACCCAGACTAAAAGTCCCCGCCCCCTTCCAGAAACGCAGCGCTCGAAAAAGGAATCACTGCGAACGTGGAATGCAAAAAGTTGCGTTTTTGGTTCTGTAGACTTCAATGGAAAGTTGCAGAAAAGCTTGTATTGCCTTTTTGATGCTTTTTTTGCCACGTTTTTTGATGCGTTTTAGATCTGCCTAGCAACAAGAGAAATTAAAAATATTACCCCCCCCCCCAGGAAAATGCAGCAAAAACGCAGCAAAAATGTGAAACACAATGCAGAAACGGGTCAAACGCAACCTGCACGGGTGAGAACCTAGCCTTGGCGATGTGGGAAATGCAGCGAATCCTGTGCGTTGCAATCGCGCGGCGTCCGTGTGATCTGGTACGGGTGTTAATGTTAAATTCATAACACCCCGACACAAATCGCAAAACGCGGTGCGACGACCAGAATTCACATTGCACGGTGCGGATCAAGTGCGGTGGGGGAGGGTTTTGCGCCTTTTTAGTGCGGATGCAATGCGTTTTGAGCCATACAGAATGCAGAACAGGATGATGATTGCGATTTTGCGGCTTCTTTCTGATAGACATGTGCATGCGTGAACAATGCCAGAATCGCATTTCAAACCACCCGTCTTCAGCGGCGGTGGAGAACTGTGCCGCGGGCGACGTCCGCCATCTCTTTCCTGCGTTTCATCTCAGAACGCTGTATTCCCGGATAAACTCTCGTGCCACCGCGCAACGTTTAGAAACGCCGCTTCCCAGTAAACAAAATCTTTCGAGGGATGAAGGGCCGGAGGAAGTTTTATTTTCTTTTGTTGCGTTCGCACTTCAGACAACCCAACCGCGCTTCTCGCCAATCGGCGTGGCCCCGGCCTGGGCGTCGGGGGCGGAGAGGATAGCTGGGGGGGGGGAGTTTCGGCGATCTAAATGGAGACATTTATAGGCTGTTTGATGGATTTTTTAACACTTTTTGACTTCATGGTAGAGACGCGCTTGGCGGTCGCCTCGGCTTTGCAATTGGCGAGCCTCGCGTTGTCGCCGTGCGAAACGCCTGTGCAGGACGGGGCCAAAGGGGCCCTTCCGGGGTTGGAAGCATCTTTTGGACTTTTGAGGAAATCTGTGTTCTTGGTATTTACATAGTTAGTCTGGCTGAAAAAAAGACAAAAGTCCATCCAAGTTGCGCCATTTGAATTGTTATCTTTACCGCTTTAGCTCCGCCCCATAGCAGAAAGACCGCTGCAGGGCACCAGCCATGTGCAAAATCACGTGTATAAATACCTGATTTTGCATTTCCGGGTAGAGGTTGCGCACGAGGCGTGTGCATGCCCTACCCGCACGAGGCGCACGCATGCCTTACCCACTCGAGGCGCACGCATGTCCTACCCACACGAGGCCCACGCATGCCCTACCCACACGAGGCGCGCACATGCCCTACCCACACAAGGCGCTCGTATGCCCTAACCACACAAGGCGCACGCATGCCCTAACCACACGAGGCGCACGCATGCCCTAACCACACGAGGCGCACGCATGCCCTATCCGCAAGAGGCGCACGCATGCCCTACCCTCACGAGGCATGCGCATGCCCTACCCAAACAAGGCTCACATGCCCTAAGCACACGAGACGTGTGCATGCCCTATCCGCATGAGGCACGCATGCCCTAACCACACGAGATGCACGCATGCTCTAACCACACGAGGCGTGCGCATGCCCTACCCACACAAGGCGCGCGCATGCCCTATCCGCACGAGGCTCGCATGCCCTAAGCACACGAGATGCACGCATGCTCTAACCACACGAGGCGCACGCATTTCCTACCCACACAAGGCACGCGCATGCCCTACCCACATGAGGCGCGCGTATGCCCTAACCACACGAGGCGCACGCATGCCCTATGCTCAGCAATCACCAGGTGCTGGTGAGTAATCACCGGCTGGTACCCTGTGATTGACCCGGCACGCCACCATTCTCAGCCACGGCTGTCGATCACCGGGTCACACCGGGAGAGAGAGAACTGTAAGCTTGGGTTCACATACATGCGGTGCAGTGTATCGCATGTGATTCACGCAGGAATTGCACTGCATTCCTGCGCAAATCACGTGATTTGTGTGCGGTGCGATCGGAGCCCTACAGTTTGTATGCCTCAAATCACACCGCACTCGCACCAAAAACATGCAGGACCCTTTTTTTCCGCACTAGAATCGGATCGCATGGGTATTCACACCTGTGCCATCCGATTCTGCTCATCGCACCGCGTTTTGCAGACCACTTTTGGGGTGTTGTTAACTTAACATACACACCCGCAGTGGTTCGCATGAACGGGGCGCGATTCTGATTCGCACAGAAAACGCTGCCAATTCCACACCTCATCAGTGTGAAAAAAAATTCCAGTATCTATACCGCCATTTGTAGGCGCTATAACTTTCACATAAACCAATTACAGGCGTACTTCGCTTTACGAACTGAATGCGTTCTCCGGGACTTTTCGTAGTGCGAAAAATTTGTAAACTGAAACGCGGTTTCCCATAGGAATGCATTGAAAACCAATTAATCCGTTCCGGAGGTCAGCAAAGTAAAAGTACAAGTAAAAAAGTATTTTATCTGTTCAAAACTCTTTATAAAGTGAACTTTAAAGGCATAAATACTGTACAGGGACATGATTAAAAAAATTAGTAAATGCATCAAAACCCAATCAATCCGTTCGTATTGCAAAAAACAATTCATAAACCGAGGCGTTATTTTCAATGGATTTTCATTTGTAAACTGAAAATTACGTGAATCAGGTGACTCCATCTTTCCCACCACTTGTCATCAGGTGACTCCAACTTCCCCACCACTTGTGATCAGGTGACTCCAACTTCCCCACCACTTGTGATCAGGTGACTCCAACTTCCCCACCACTTGTGATTGGGTGACTCCAACTTTCCCACCACTTGTCATCGGGTGACTCCATCTTTCCCACCACTTGTGATTGGGTGACACTAGCTTTCCCACCACTTGTGATCAGGTGACTCCAACTTCCTCAAAACTTGTGATCGGGTGACTCCAACTTTCCCACCACTTGTGATCAGGTGACTCCATCTTTCCCACCACTTGTGATCAGGTGACTCCATCATTCCCACCACTTGTGATTGGGTGACACTAACTTTCCCACCACTTGTGATCAGGTGACTCCAACTTCCCCACCACTTGTGATCGGGTGACTCCAACTTTCCCACCACTTGTGATCAGGTGACTCCAACTTCCCCACCACTTGTGATCAGGTGACTCCATCTTCCCGACCACTTGTGATCAGGTGACTCCAAGTTTCCCACCGCTTTTGATCAGGTGACTCCAACTTTCCCACCGGTTGTAATCAAGTGACTCCAACTTTCCCACCACTTGTGATCGGGTGACTCCAACTTTTCCACCGGTTGTGATCAGGTAGGTGACTCCAACTTTCCCACCGGTTGTAATCAAGTGACTCCAACTTTCCCACCACTTGTGATTGGGTGACTCCAACTTTCCCACCACTTATGATCAGGTGACTCCAACTTTCTCACTACTCGTGATCCAACACTCCAACTTTCCCACCACTTGTGATCCAACACTCCAACTTTCCCACCACTTGTGATCCAACACTTCAACTTTCCCACCACTTGTGATCGGGTGACTCCAACTTTCCCACCACTCGTGATCCAACACTCCAACTTTCCCACCACTTGTGATCCAACACTCCAACTTTCCCACCACTCGTGATCCAACACTCCAAATTTCCCACCACTCGTGATACAACACTCCAACTTTCCCACCACTCGTGATCCAACACTCCAATTTTCCCACCACTCGTGATCCAACACTCCAACTTTCCCACCACTCGTGATCCAACACTCCAATTTTCCCACCACTCGTGATACAACACTCCAACTTTCCCACCACTCGTGATCCAACACTCCAATTTTCCCACCATTCGTGATCCAACACTCCAACTTTCCCACCACTCGTGATCCAACACTCCAATTTTCCCACCACTCGTGATACAACACTCCAACTTTCCCACCACTCGTGATCCAACACTCCAATTTTCCCACCACTCGTGATCCAACACTCCAACTTTCCCACCACTCGTGATCCAACACTCCAACTTTCCCACCACTCGTGATCCAACACTCCAACTTTCCCACCACTCGTGATCCAACACTCCAATTTTCCCACCACTCGTGATACAACACTCTAATTTTCCCACCACTCGTGATCCAACACTCCAACTTTCCCGCTGCGTGTCATCAAGCCATTTCATGTAGCGCCAGCTGAAAAGATCGACCATTTTAGTAATTGTGTCTTTATTTGATAAAACCCCTGAGAATTCTTTGTGTCCTAGTTTGGCAAGCATCCAGCTGGGACTTCCGTATGAAAGATCGGAGGGATAATTCAGTGGAGTGTCGGCGCTCACCGGCTGTGTCAGTAGCGGATTATGTGCGTCAATCAGAGCCGATCAGACGGGAAAACTCCGACTCTTACAAATGAGTAATAATTGCCGCCACCCGGGTATAAATTACGGGCGCACTTATTCCTGATTGAGCGTCGCTCAGCCACCATTTAATCCTCGGCTTCATTAGAGGGCGGGAGTCTCTCCTTGCAGCAAGTGTTCCTCGGGGCTCCGGAGGGTTACGAGCTGCTGGAAAGTGCCGAGTCCTCCGATGTCCATTCTGGGGGCGGCTGTCTAAGTGCATTACCTTACCTATTTTCGACTTTAGAGAATTTGTTCACTAATTCACTGTCATTTATTTCGGATTTGTTGAAATTTGTTACCATTGTGATTCGGAGATTCAAATACATCTGAATCTCTGAATACCGAAAATTTCGCCTGAATTTCGATTCGTAAGGAAAGGAATTGCCCACATCTTTGCGGCGCAATACTGTACGCAGGTCGCGCTCTGTGAATCTCATACAAAGATCTCGGCTTCAGCTCAGTTCCCGCCCATTGGCCATGTCCCGCTGACGCGTTTCACCTGGAATGGTCTAGAGCAGTGTTTCTCAACCTTTTTTCACTCAAGGCACCCTTTAAAATTATGGACGGTCTTGAGGCACCCTTTAAAATTATGGAGAGTCTTGAGGCACCCTTTAAAATCATGGACGGTCTTGAGGCACCCTTTAAAATTATGGACAGTCTTGAGGCACCTTTTAAAATTATGGACGGTCTTGAGGCACCCTTAAAAAGTATGAACAGTCTTGAGGCACCCTTTACAATTATGGACAGTCCCGAGGCACCCTTTAAAATTATGGACGGTCTTGAGGCACCCTTAAAAAGTATGAACAGTCTTGAGGCACCCTTTACAATTATGGACAGTCCCGAGGCACCCTTTAAAATTATGGACGGTCTTGAGGCACCCTTTAAAATTATGGACGGTCTTGAGGCACCCTTTAAAATTATGGACGGTCTTGAGGAGCCCTTTAAAATTATGGACGGTCTTGAGGAGCCCTTTAAAATTATGGACAGTCTTGAGGCACCCCATTCCAAAATGGGTTGCCTCAAGACTGTCCATAATTTTAAAAGGGCACCCCATTGTAAATGTGAAAAGTTTTATATAAGGCAGCAACACCCACACACGTAGGGCACCCGAAATTAGAGGTGACCAATTCTTCCAAAGCAAATACACTTTTTAAGGGTCCAACTAGGATGCTGTGCAGGCAACTGACATCCTCCTTATCAACTGATGATGTCATTGGTTGTCAGGAGGCCGGCGGCTAGAAGGTCATAATGGTGCACAATGAAAGCCTGAGGCTTTGTGTAACTAAAAGGCAGGCTTGTCCCCCCTGCTGGCTTGCATACAAGTTTTGGGCAATTTTTAGACATTTAGCCAAGGCACCCCTGAAGAAACCTCAGGACACCCCTGAAGAAACCTCAAGGCACCCCAGGGTGCCTGGGCACCCTGGGTGAGAAAGGCTGGTCTAGAGCACGGGTGTCAAACTGGCGGTCCTCCAGCTGTTGCAAAACTACAAGTCCCATCATGCCTCTGCCTATGGGAGTCATGCTTGCAACTGTCAGTCTTGCAATGCCTCATGGGACTTGTAGTTTGGCGACAGCTGTAGGGCCACCAGTTTGACACCTGTGGTCTAGAGGCACAGGTAAAGGGCAACTCCTGTTGCTGCATCTCATCTTGTGATTTGCTACAAAGTTACAGTGTTGCAGTCTCTGGGGGGTGACTGAGGAAATTATTATTATTATATTATTATTATTATATAGTGTTTATATAGCACCAAAGGGTTTGCTCAGCGCTGTACATTATAGTGGGGGACAGTACATGAGACAATACAGTAACAAAACAGAACACGAGGGCTCCAAGGTCCCTGTTCTTTGGAGCTTACAATCTAGGAGGGAGGGGATAGTGGTACAGGAGGAAGTGGCTGTGGGGGATGGAGTGGTAGGAGGAGTGTAGGAGATCAGTTGTTAGGTGAGGGCGGGGTAGGCTTCCCTGAAGAGATGGGTTTTTAGGGTGCGCCTGAAGGTGAGGAGTGTAGGTGACAGTCTGATGGATTGGGGTATGGGAGTTCCAGAGGATGGGAGAAGCCCTGGAGAAGTCCTGCAGTCGGGCGTGGGAGGAGGAGACTAGGGAGCTAGAAAGTAGGAGGTCCTGTGAGGAGCGAAGGGCACGGGTAGGGTGGTATTTGGGTATCAGGTCGGTTAGGTAGTTTGGGGCGGCGTTGTGAATGGCTTTGTAGGTCAGAGTTAGGAAATGCTTCCTCCCGCCTGCAGCGGAGTGATGATATCATCGTAGCCTAGGCACAGTCACTGAATGGAGATCAATGATGGATTTTTATTGATAAAACATGACGTTTTTCTAAAAAAAAAAAAAGATACTTTGCTCCATTTCTTGACATGTGGAGAATGTATTCCTGTTATAGGTCTGCACTGCTCTATCCCCGTCTCCCAGTTGCTCTCCTGCATTGTCACCGTCACTCCAGTCATTTCTCCCTCTTAGATTGTAAGCTCCCAGGATCAGGGCCTCCTATCCCTCTTGTATTGAACTGTATTGTTGCTGTATTGTCTCCCGTTATATTGTAAAGCGCTGAGCAAACTGTTGGCGCCATAAATCCTGTATAATAATAATAATTTCAACTCCCATCACTCGGGAATCATCTACAGCAGGGGCATCCTTAGGGTTGGTGTCACCCGGTGCGATAACACTTGGTGACACCCTCTCTGATGATCCCCGCAGGATGGTTCGGATCTGCGGATTGGGGAGCATAATTTTATTTTTTTTTTTAAAAAGGTATTTGTATTCGGTGTGAGTGGAGTTCCCCTTTAAATCGGTGATGCCCTGTGCTTGGTTCTTCGTGACGCCGGAGTATCTCCTCGCAAGGAGGTGGCTGAAGATGAGTGTATTCAAGGTTATCCGGATCTCGTGGAGGCAGCGGTTGCTATGGTTTTGTCAGAGACAAAAATATTATCTAGCCTTGGCTTCTCCAGCGCGCACGTTACCGGAAGGATCCGAGGTCCATTATGTGCCGTAGATGTGGGCAGGGAGGCCGATAAACAGAGGCCGATCAAAGCGACTTTCCAGTTCATCGCAAGCGTAGCGACCGTCTACCTATCAGATCTATTCATTCTAAATTTGACAAAATGCAAATGTATTATCTGTGCTGACTTATTATATATATACAGTATATATAAGTATTGTCCCCGCCCTCCAAATCATTCCTTCCCAGAAGTTAGGACAAGGGGCGGGCAGGAGGGTCAGGTGCCCCCTCACCGCACACTCCAGATCAGTGGCTGGTTTACTCCACCATTCCTACTCTACACCCCACCTGCCCAGATCTGACGCAAAAAGTATACCATGCATGCGCAGCTACCTTCTAGCTACTGGAAAGCAACTGCAGTGTACTTCTATAGCGCCGTCAATTTCTGCTCCATACTCTCTTCCCACTGCCCTCCTCTTTCTGCTCCATACTCTCTTCCCACTGCCCTCCTCTTCCTGCTCCATACTCTCTTCCCTCTGTCTTCCTGTTCCTGCTCCATACTTTCTTCCCGCTGTGTTCCTCTTCCTGATCCATACTCTCTTCCCTCTATCTTCCTCTTCCTGCTCCATACTCTCTTCCAGCTGTCCACCTCTTCCTGCTCCATACTCTCTTCCCTCTGTCTTCCTCTTCCTGATCCATACTCTCTTCCCTCTATCTTCCTCTTCCTGCTCCATACTCTCTTCCCTCTATCTTCCTCTTCCTGCTCCATACTCTCTTCCAGCTGTCCACCTCTTCCTGCTCCATACTCTCTTCCCTCTGTCTTCCTCTTCCTGATCCATACTTTCTTCACTCTGTTTTCCTGTTCCTGGTCCATACTCTCTTCCCACTGTCCTCCTCTTCCTGCTACATATTCTCTTCCTGCTGTCCTCCTCTTCCTGCTCCAGACTCTCTTCCCGCTGTCTTCCTCTTCCTGCTCCATACTCTCTTCCCGCTGTCTTCCTCTTCCTGCTCCATACTCTCTTCCCGCTGTCCTCCTCTTCCCGCTCCATACTCTCTTCCCCCTGTCCTCCTCTTCCTGTTCCATACTGTCTTCCCTCTGCCCTCCTCTTCCTGCTCCATACTCTCTTCCCACTGCCCTCCTCTTCCTGCTTCATACTCTCTTCCCACTGCCCTCCTCTTCCTGCTTCATACTCTCTTCCTACTGCCCTCCTCTTCCTGCTCCATACTCTCTTCCCACTGTCCTCCTCTTCCTGCTCTCTACCCGCTCCCTGCTGTCTTCCTGCTCCTGCTCCATACTCTCTTCCCACTGTCCTCTTCTTCCTGCTCCATACTCTCTTCCCACTGCCCTCCTCTTCCTTCTCCATACTCTCTTCCCACTGCCCTCCTCTTCCTGCTCCAGACTCTCTTCCCCCTGCCCTCCTCTTCCTGCTCTCTACTCGCTCCCCGTTGTTTTCCTCCTTTTGTGCTCTCCACTCTCCCCCCATTGTCCTTCTTTCATGTCCTCTGCTGTTCTCCTCCTCTTCCTGCTCCATACTCTCTTCCCACTGCCCTCCTCTTCCTTCTCCATACTCTCTTCCCACTGCCCTCCTCTTCCTGCTCCAGACTCTCTTCCCCCTGCCCTCCTCTTCCTGCTCTCTACTCGCTCCCCGTTGTTTTCCTCCTTTTGTGCTCTCCACTCTCCCCCCATTGTCCTTCTTTCATGTCCTCTGCTGTTCTCCTCCTCTTCCTGCTCTCTACTCGCTTCCCGCTGTCTTCCTATTCCTGCTCCCTATCTCTTCCCACTGCCCTCCTCTTCCTGCTCCCTACTCTCTTCCCACTGCCCTCCTCTTCCTGCTCCATACTCTGTTCCCGCTGTCCTTCTCTTCCTGCTCCATACTCTCTTCCCTCTGCCCTCCTCTTCCTTCTCCATACTCTCTTCCCGCTGTCCTCCTCTTCTTGCTCCATACTCTCTTCCCGCTGTCCTCCTCTTCTTGCTCCCTACTCTCTTCCCACTGCCCTCCTCTTCCTGCTCCATACTCTGTTCCCGCTGTCCTTCTCTTCCTGCTCCATACTCTCTTCCCTCTGCCCTCCTCTTCCTTCTCCATACTCTCTTCCCGCTGTCCTCCTCTTCTTGCTCCATACTCTCTTCCCACTGCCCTCCTCTTCCTGCTTCATACTCTCTTCCCACTGCCCTCCTCTTCCTGCTTCATACTCTCTTCCCACTGCCCTCCTCTTCCTGCTCCATACTCTCTTCCCACTGTCCTCCTCTTCCTGCTCTCTACCCGCTCCCTGCTGTCTTCCTGCTCCTGCTCCATACTCTCTTCCCTCTGCCCTCCTCTTCCTGCTCTCTACTCGCTCCCCGTCGTTTTCCTCCTTTTGTGCTCTCCACTCTCCCCCCATTGTCCTTCTTTCATGTCCTCTGCTGTTCTCCTCCTCTTCCTGCTCTCTACTCTCTCCTGTTGTTCCTCTCTACTCTCCTCCTGCTGCTTTTAACTCTTCCTTAGCTTTTTTTTTTTTTTGCTGCTCTCTTTTCCGTCCTTATTTGTCCTACAAGCCTGCTGCGCAGAGCTGCTGCCTTGGAACTGTCAGTCCCTGGATTCAGTCCCTCACACCACCTCATGTCCATCTCCTCTGGATCAATGATGACCCCGCCCGGCATGGTCTGTCACTGCCACTATAACTCAATTCATTTTGCGGCTGCCCTGTGATTGTCAGCTGCCCTGATAAATGCTTTCTGCGGCGTGTTAATGCTTGTTAAAGCTGCAGCCAGCGATTTCAGATTCATTTTCAGCTCTTCAGACGGTAGAGCGCGGTTGCTCAAAGGACTTCGCTTTCTTCAGCGCTTTGTAATGGCTCTCTGAATGCGGCGCTCTTCAGACTTGCATTTGGAAGCGAAGATTAAATTCCTGTGTGTACTGGATCTGAGGAACTGTATGCATCGCCACCAGTCTTTGCGCTTTATGAATAAAAGCTGCATACAATATTCCCATTAACAATCTACCTAATATTCGGGCTCTCCAGTCTCCATGGTGCTGGTGGAGTCCTTTGTTGGGAAATAATAGTACATAGATTTAGTTTCTGCGCTCATTCGCCTGCCGGCTCCTTGCCAAGCACGCCATTAATATGTCGCCACCCTCAATTAAAGAGACCGCCGCAATGGAGGGTTCTACTTCTCAGCGGCGTTTTGTGACCTTGTGGGCTGTAAACACGTGATGACACATCTCGGCGCTTTCATTGTATACGTGCCGGAGCGCGGGGTGAGGATAAGTCAATTACTGCTCATGTGGAGAATAAAGGGGGCTTAGTATAATGAACTGTTTGTTGCAGCGCCGCAGCGGATATAATTCTTTTTGTGTTGGGTTGGAGTCCAGCTGTTTGTCTAGCAAACAGTGTAACGTGCCGCTGGAAATGCGTGGGTGAAGGGACGCAGAAACGCAGGATAATGCGTAAAAAGAAATATATCGCACAGCTACTGGCCTGCCTGCTGCTGGGACTATAGCAAGCCTGGAAATAGGTAACAGTTACTATGGGGGAAACCAGCCAGTTACAGTCATTGCTGATGATCTTCAGTACATGGCTCAGTAATGATGAATAGAGAGGTGATGGAACCTCTGTGGGGTGTTTTCAGCTTCTGAGTCCTGGATGGGGAGATTTACCTTCTCTGTTTGTCATGTTGGCTCCCCCCTCTCTTTCTCTCTCTACTGTACATCTTATCTCAATATCCCCTCTCTCACTTTATCTCATTTCTCTCTCTCCTTCTCTCTCTCTCTCCTTCTCTCTCCCACCCCCCACCTCCTTGCTCTCTCTCTCTCCTTCTCTCTCTCTCTATTCCATCTCTCTCTCTATGCCACCCCTCTCTCCCCCCCTCTTTCTCCCCCCCCTCTTTTCTCTCCCTCTCTCCTCCCTCTCCTCTCTCTCCTCTCTCTCTCTTCCACCCCCCCTCTCTCTTCTCTTTACCCCCCTCACCCCACCTCTATCCAATTTCTCTCCTTCTCTCTCTCTATTCCATCTCTCCCCCCTCTCTCCTCTCTCTCTCTCTTCCATCTCTCTCTTCCTCTCTCTCCCTCCCCCTCCCCCTCTCTCTCTTCCCCCCTCTCTCTCCCTCTCCATATCCCCCTCTCACCTCTCTCTCCCTCTCTCATATCTCTCTCCCTCTATTCCATTTCTCTCTCTCTCTCTCTCTCCCCTCTCATCCCGCCCCCTCTCTATTCCATCTCTCTCCCCCCCCCTCTCTCCCCCCCCCTCTCTCATCTCTCTCCCTCTCTATTCTTTCCCTCCCTCTATTCCATCTCTCTCTCTCCCCTCGCATCTCGCTCCCTCTCTATTTCATCCCCTCTCTCTCTATCGATCTCTCTTTATTCCATCTCTCTCTCCCCCTCTCTAATCCACATCGCTCTCCCCCCCCTCTAATCCATATCTCCCCCCCCTCTCTCCCCCTCTAATCCACCCCCCTCTAATCTCCCTCTCTCTCGCTCTCTCCCTCTCATATCTCCCCCTCTCTATTCCATCTCTCTCTCCCCTCTAATCCATCTCTCTCTCTCTCTCTCTCTTTCTCCATCTAATCCATCTCCCCCCCTCTAATCCATTGCTCCCCCCCTCTAACCCCCCTCTCTCCCTCTCATCTCCCTCCCTCTCTATTCCATCTCTCTCTCTCTCCCTCTCTCTCTCCCTCTCTCTCTCGTCCATCTCTCTCTATCCCCCCTCTAATCCATCTCTCTCTCTTCTACTTCTTGTCTCCCCCCTTGAATCCATCTCTCTCTCTCTCTCTCTCTCCCTCTCATCTCTTTCTCCTTCCCTCTCTCCCATCTCTCTCTCTCTCCCCCCCCCCCCCATCTCTCTCCCTCTCTCCCATCTCTCTTTCATGTATCCATCTGTTAAGTACGTAGAGCCAGAGACTCCAACACAGATTCCGCTGTTGTCTTGCACTCTTGTCTGTACCGTCATATCTGTATATTTGTGTCAGTAAAGACTCATTACAGTCGTTTGCAGATCCCAATATCTATGAGTTCCCATCAGAGGTCACCTGGTCCTTCTCTCTTCCTGTTCTGGTGTTGAGGTCTCCTTAGATGGACAAGACACTCAGGTGGTGGACACAGAAGTAGTTGGCCTAGCTTTGCAAAACCTCTTAAGTGTCTTGTTTGACATATGGTGACCCTGGCGGGGGCCCAATGTGTTCTACACATGGGTAGATATCGGACTGAGAGGTGAGCATAGGACTACTTATCCCTACCCAGATGTGACCATCTCTTTGCTTGCTTTGATGTTCTCTCTCTCCTTCTCTCTCTCTCTCCACCCCATCTCTCTCCCTCCCTTCCACTACTATTACCAAATATATTAACAAAATGTGACGTTAAGCTACCTACGTGCAAAGATATATCCACAGAAATGTATTGAAAGTCAATAGGTTTTTATTCATTTAAATTAAAATGCACTTAGAACAGCACTAAATGAGATTCAGCGCCATTACAGGAATATTCTTTTTGCATTTTTTTTTATTCGAAGTTAACTGTGAGCTCATTGTCCTCCGATTGTCTCCAAACCTACCGCACGGCGTATGCTTATGAGATCTACTTATTGCTTTAAGAATGCGTTTTGTCTTTACATTTCCAAGGTGATATTTGCAGAGATGAGAACACTTCTCAACATTTCCCGGGTTTATTAATCTGCTTCTTCAGGAGATAAATAGGAAATTGCAGATATACGAAATCCTATCAATACAATCATTTCCAATCACCGGTATATGTATATAGGGAAAGGACTCACATATGACGACCATATCATAATGTTCACACTTGTGCACTCCACCAGACAGACACCCAAACCAGCATTGTGTCATATGTAGTGGGGGGTGGTCCAAGGGCCAGTATCAACGACCTGTATGACTATATTATACATCTATGTTTCCAAGGTCCATATACATGTGAAACTCGAAAAATTAGAATACGGTGCAAAAGTCCATTTATGTAAGTAATGCAACTTAAAAGGTGAAACTAATATATGAGATAGACTCATTACATGCAAAGCAAGATAGTTCAAGCTGTGATTTGTCATCATTGTGATGATTATGGCTTACAGCTCATGAAAACCCCAAATCCACAATTTCAGAAAATGAGAATATTCCATGCAATCAATAAAACACGGATTGTACATAGAACAATATCGGACCTCTGAAAAGTAGAAGCTGCATATGTACTCAGTACTTGGTTGGGGCCCCTTTTGCAGCAATTACTGCCTCAATGCGGCGTGGCATGGAAGCTATCAGCCTGTAGCACTGCTGAGGTGTTATGGAAGACCAGGATGCTTCAATAGCGGCCTTCAGCTCTTCTGCATTGTTCGGTCTCATGTCTCTCATCTTTCTCTTGGCAATGCCCCATAAATTCTCTATGGGGTTCAGGTCAGGCGAGTTTGCTGACCAATCAAGCACAGTAATCCCACGGTCATTGAACCAGGTTTTGGTGCTTTTGGCAGTGTGGGCGGAGCCAAGTCCTGCTGGAAAATGAAGTCAGCATCCCCATAAAGCTCGTCTGCGGAAGGAAGCATGAAGTGCTCCAAAATCTCCTGGTTGACGGCTGCGTTGACCCTGGACTTAATGAAGCACAGTGGACCAACACCAGCAGATGACATGGCTCCCCAAATCAACACAGACTGTGGAAACTTCACACTGGACTTCAAGCATCTTGCAGTGTGTGCCTCTCCATTCTTCCTCCATACTCGGGGTCCTTGGGCCTCTCCATTCTTCCTCCATACTCGGGGTCCTTGGGCCTCTCCATTCTTCCTCCACACTCGGCGTCCTTGGACCTCTCCATTCTTCCTCCGTACTCGGGGTCCTTGGGCCTCTCCATTCTTCCTCCACACTCGGCGTCCTTGGGCCTCTCCATTCTTCCTCCATACTCGGGGTCCTTGTGCCTTTCCATTCTTCCTCCATACTCGGGGTCCTTGGGCCTCTCCATTCTTCCTCCATACTCGGGGTCCTTGGGCCTCTCCATTCTTCCTCCATACTCGGGGTCCTTGGGCCTCTCCATTTTTCCTCCATACTCGGGGCCCTTGTGCCTCTCCATTCTTCCTCCATACTCAGGGCCCTTGGGCCTCTCCAATCTTCCTCCATACTCGGGGTCCTTGGTTTCCAAATGAGATGCAAAAGTTGCTCTCATCAGAAAAGAGGAATTTGGACCACTGAGCAGCAGACCAGGTCTGTTTTTCTTTAGCCCAGGTAAGACGCTTCTGACATTGTTTTTTGTTCAGGAGCGGCTTGACAAGTGGAATACGACATTTGAAGCCCATGTCCAGGACCCATCTGTGTGTGGTGGATCTTGATGCACTGACTCCAGCCTCAGTCCACTCCCTGTGAAAGTCCCAAACACTTTTGAATGGCCTTTTCCTGACAATCCTCTCCAGGCTGCGGTCATCCCTGCTGCTTGTGCACCTTTTTCTTCCACGCTTTTCCCTTCCACATAACTTTCTATTAATGAGCTTTGATACAGCACTTTGGGAACATCCAACTTCTTTTGCAATTACCTTTTGAGGCTTTCCCTCCTTATGGAGGGTGTCAATGATGGTGTCAGGTCAGCAGTCTTTTCCATGATTGTGTTTCCTACTGAACCAGACTGAGAGACCATTTAAAGGCTCAGGAACCCTTTGCAGGTGTTATGGCTGAATTAGCTGATTAGAGTGGGACACTTTGAGCCGAGATTATTCCACCTTTCAAATATTCTCATTTTCTGAGATTGTGGATTTGGGGTTTTCATGAGCTGTAAGCCATAATCATCAGATTGATGACAAATCACGGCTTGAACTATCTTGCTTTGCATGGAATGAGTCTCATATATTAGTTTCACCTTTTAAGTTGTATTACTGAAATAAATGAACTTTTGCACCATATTCTAATTTTTCGAGTTTCACGTGTATATGTATGTAGTGCAGACCCCTGACAGACCCCTGTATGTAGTGCAGACCTCTGATTTGTCCCAGGTTCTCTTCTGGTGTGGGTGTAAAGGCAGCCAGGCACACAGCAGCACAAACAGTCTCACAACTCAAGGACAAGGCAAAGAATGTATTTCTAACATTTAATGCTTGTTGAACTTTGGGATACTCCAGAGTTAGTGCACTGAGTAAGCAGAGGACACTCTTTGCTTTATCTACACCCTTCAGGACAATTCTCCTCTTGGCAGACCATAGGAGAACGAGCAACCCTGGGGTAAAGTAATGGTCTCAAATCAACAGCACTGGAGCAGATGCTCAAAGGGTTAAGAAAACAACAGTCACTAGGATCTCACACTCCGGCCTATACTCACAATGTCCCCATGTACTTGGATGCCTCTGTTCAATCCCGACCAGACACTTCTCATGTGAACCTCCAGACCAGACCCTCAGTGAACCCCCTTTGAATTGGCTCCAACTCCTTTTTAGAAAGTAGGCCCTCCAGCTCTCTATGTGCTGGGACCTCGAAGAACTCCTGCAAGCTTAAGACAATCTGCTCAGAAGGACAGCACCCATCAGACTGGATCTTCTACTCCTGGACCAGAATCCTGCTGTACCCAGGCCCAAGACTATTTTTGCAACCCTCAGCCACCTACTGGACACCTTCTCCTCCAGGGATTGGCCGAGACCACATGTACATTCAGGCCCAGGCACTGCCTATTTCAGCCCACTACATTCTAGAATCCAATAGAAGGCAGGGGGTAACAGGTGAGCCTGCGGCCAGTGAGACTCAGAGCAGTCAAAAATAATCACACACCGCCCCAATGATTGCAGAGGAGCTAAAGAACTACATTTACCTGAACCTGTCCAGCAACCTGTTCTAGGAGGGCGCTACATACAGTGTATAAATATCTCACACCAAATATATATAGAAACAGCTAATATATAGAAACACCAGACCTTGGTGGTGACCATTAGAAATATCATATAGATAAGGCAGACAAGTTCCTTAATCCCTCACCCTATCTCTGCGCCCCTCCCCCTTTTCCGCCTCTATCCATTCTCTCTCTCTCTCCTTCTTTCTCTTTCCCCTCTCTACCTCTTTCCTCTACTCAATATCTCTTTCATTCTTTCTCTTCTCCCCCCTCCCCCACATTTCCTTATCCTTTTCTCTCTCTATCTCATCCCCTCTTTCTCCTCTCTCTTTCTTTCTTTCTTCTTTCTCTCTTCCCCTCTCCCTCTCTCCTCTCTCACTTTCTCTCCCTCCCCCCCCCCCCTCTCACTCTCCTCACATCCTATGTCTCTTTCTATCTCCCTTTCTCTCTCCTCTCTATCTTTCTCCCCCCCCCTCTCCCCCTCTTTCTTTCTCAATCCTCTCTCTCTTTATCCCCCCCCTCTGCCCCCCTCTCCCTCTCTCCCCTCTCTCTTTTTCTCTCCCCTCTCTCTTTCTCTCCCTCCCCCCTCCCCCCTCTCTCTTTCTCTCTCTCCCCTCTCTCTCTTTCCCATCTCCCCCCTCTCTCCCCCTTTCTATCTCCCTCTCTTTCTATCTCTCTTTCTCCCCCCCTCCCCCTCCCTCTCTCTCCCCCTCCCTCTCTCTCCCCCTCCCCTCACTCTCCTCACGTCCTATGTCTCTTTCTATCTCTCTCTCTCCTCTCTATCTGTCTCTCCCTCTTTCTTTCTCTCACTCCTCTCTCTCTTTCACTCCCCTCTCTATTTTTCTCCCCCCTCTCTCTTTCTCTCCTCCCCTGCTCTCTCTTTCCCATCTACTCCCCTCTCTCCCTCTCTCTCCTCCTCTCCCCCCCTCTCCCCCATCTCTCTCTCTCTCCCCCCTCTCTCTATCTCTCTCTCTCTCTCTCTCAAACCCCCCCCAGCTCGCCCTCTCCTCTCTCTCTTTCTCCCCCTCTCCTCTCTGTCTCTCCCCCTCTCTCTCTCTCCTCTTTCTCTCCCTCTCTCCCTCTTTCTCTCCCTCTCTCCCCCCCCCCTCTCTCTCCTCTTTCTCTCCCTCCCTCTCTCTCTCTCTCCTGTCTCTTTCTCTCCCCCCCCCTCTCTCTCCTCTTTCTCTACCTCCCTCTCTCTCTTCTCTCTCTTTCTCTCCCTCTCTCCCCCCCTCTCTCTCCTCTTTCTCTCCCTCCCTCTCTCTCTTCTCTCTCTTTCTCTCCCTCTCTCTCTCCTCTTTCTCTCCCTCCCTCCCTCTCTCTCTTCTCTCTCTTTCTCTCCCTCTCTCCCCCCTCTCTCTCCTCCCTCTCCCTCCCTCTCTCTCTTTCTCTCCCCCTCTCTCTCTCTCCCTCTCCCTCTCTCTCCCTCTCTCTCCCTCTCCCTATCTCTCTCCCTCCGTCTCTCCCTCTCCCCCCTCTCTCTCTTTCTCTCCTCTTTCTCTCCCTCCCTCTCCCCCCCTCTCTCTCTTTCTCTCGCTCCCCTCTCTCTCTTTCCTCTTTCTCTCCCTCCCTCTCTCTCTTTCTCTCCCCCCTCTCTCTCTCCCTCTCCCTATCTCTCTCTCTCCCTCTCTCTCCCCCTCTCTCTCTTTCTCTCCCTATCTCTCTCTCTCTCCCTCTTTCTCTCCCCCCTCTCTCCCTCCCCCCTCTCTCTCTCTTTCTCTCCCTCCCTCTCTCCCTCCCCCCCCCCTCTCTCTCTCCCTCTTTCTCTCCCTCCCTCTCTCCCTCCCCCCCTCTCTCTTTCTCTCCCTCTCTCCCTCTCTCCCCCCCCCCCTCTCTCTCCCATCCTTTCTCTGTCCCATCTCTCCCTCCCCCAAGCCTTATGTACACGAAAGTTGAAATGGCGTTAAAAGCAGTGGTGAGACTCAGATATCGCCTGGGGAGAAAATGGATCTGCGTCGGTAGAAGGTGGAGTGGTAGTGGGAATGGAGCCTGTGATGTGGAAACCCCATTGTCAGCCCACTATACATTTAGCCCATAAAGAGCATTTACATGGTGCTTCGGCTACACGTGCAGAATCTCTACCAGGTAAATAATGTGACCTTGGCGGGGAGAGCTCTATCGCGGCGCTCCGGGAGGGCTAATGGAAAACTATAGAATATTATCCGCGTGGGCACATTCCTGGTTGTCATTGCTGTGTTTACCTGAATGCCGTTGTTGATGTGACTTGTATGATCACTCATTCTATACACAGAGCGGCAGATTTCTGATGTGGTGCCTTGCAGTGTATTAGGTGTCTGTTCAATAGTACTGCTGAACAACTGCTGAAATAAAATCAGTTAGCCGCACAGAATGGGTCTGTTGTTTTATTTGGTCTTGGATAGATCCAGGGACACTCTACTGACCACGCCCGCTTTTATTGGGGTTGGGGCAGGAGGTGAAGATATTAGTGGCATGCAAAGAGCACCACAAGTGTTGGGTGCGGACAAATTGTACTAACAGTGGGAGGGGTAGAGCCTACTTTGCTCTGGCGTGGGTGTGTATTGCAGGTCACCATCGCAAGCAAGGGCAAGGCAGCAGATGATCCAAGGCTAAAGAAAAAATGCACTTTAAATTGCCAGTAAATGACCGTTCCCTGCCACTTCATGCTTGTAAAGGACAGATCTTGGCCACTTCATTCTGTTTCTAAAAGATCGTTCCCAGCCACTTCATTCTGTTTGTAAATGACATTTCCTGGTTACTAAATTCTGTTTGTAAATGACAGTTTACGGCCACTTAATTCTATTTGTAAAAGATTGTTCCTGGCCACTTCATTCTGTTTGTAAATGAGAATTCCCAGCCACTTCATTCTGTTTGTAAACTACAGTTCCCAGCCACTTCATTCTGTTTGTAAAGGACCGTTCCTGGCCACTTCATTCTGTTTATAAATGACCGTTCCTGGCCACTTCATTCTGTTTGTAAAGGACCGTTCCTGGCCACTTCATTCTGTTTGTAAAGGACCGTTCCTGGCCACTTCATTCTGTTTGTAAAGGACCGTTCCTGGCCACTTCATTGTGTTTGTAAAGGACCGTTCCTGGCCACTTCATTCTGTTTGTAAATGACTGTTCCCAGCCACTTCATTCTGTTTGCAAATAACCATTCCTGGCCATTTCATTCTGTTTGTAAAGGACTGTTCCTGGCAACTTCATTCTGTTTGTAAATGACCGTTCCTGGCCACTTCATTCTGTTTGTAAATGACCGTTCCTTGACACTTCATTCTGTTTGTAAATGACCGTTCCCGGCCACTTCATTCTGTTTGTAAATTACATTTCCTGGCCATTTCATTCTGTTTGTAAATTACATTTCCTGGTTACTAAATTCTGTTTGTAAATGACAGTTTCCGGCCACTTAATTCTATTTGTAAAAGATTGTTCCTGGCCACTTCATTCTGCTTGTAAATGACTGTTCCCAGCCACTTCATTCTGCTTGTAAATGACTGTTCCCAGCCACTTCATTCTGCTTGTAAATGACTGTTCCCAGCCACTTCATTCTGTTTGCAAATAACCATTCCTGGCCATTTCATTCTGTTTGTAAGTTCCCAGCCACTTTGTTCTGTATGAAAATGACAGTTCTTATCCACTTCATTATGTTTGTAAATGATTGTTCCAGGCCACTTCATTCTGTTTGTAAATGACAGATCACAGCCACTTTGTTCTGTTTGTAAATGACAGTTCCCAGCCACTTCGTTCTGCTTGTAAATGACAGTTCCTGGCCACTTCGTTCTCTTTGTAAAGATACAGTAGTTCCTGGCCACTTTGCACTGCTTGTAAAGACAGTTCCCGGCCACTTCATTCCCTTTGTAAATGACAGTTTATGGGCCACTTCATTCTGTTCTGTATACAAACAGCTGGTGATCCTCTGAAACATCTGTACCAGGATCCAGGATAAAAGTCTGGTATCTACTGTAATTGAACTCAAGCAGCAAAAGAAAAATTAATTTAGCGTGGGATTCCTCCCGAAATCCATACCAGACCATTATTTGAATGAGCACTGGAATCCTAGCAACCAATGACACATCCCCAGCCCCCATTCACTGGTGTGACCAGCACCTGAACTGATTTGCTTTAACTGTACTGGGGTTCGTCCATAATTTTGTTCATTAACACAGTCTTTGTTGCGTGTGCAGGAAGGTCACATGATCCTTTACAGACCCAATATTATATCCCAAATCACCATGCAGGCACAGGCGTCTAGTTGCTGTTGCTTCTTTTTATTTTTTTTTTGTCTCTGGACTTTTTTTTTTTTTGTAAGAATAACTTTGCAAGAACTCTCGGCGACACCGTCTGCGGCGAAGTTGCGGGACACAAGTTCACAGGCGACGGATGCCTTCCTTGCAAATTGTGCTGCCTGAATATAATTTCCATCTGTAATCTGAATGCCAAGGATGGCGGCGGGGATGGCGGACGCAGGTAAATTGAAATCTCCACTCCGGGGCGTACAGGAGAGAAATGCGTAATGACATGCTGTGTTCTTTCGGAGATAACGGCCCCATGAATATACAGCAGCTTGTAGAAAACAGCCGCGTCCTTTGTTTGTGGATAGAGTCATCAGCGATATAATGAAGAGCTTGTAATCTGGGCACCGCCAAGATAAATGGATGGCCAACTCTCCTGACTAATAGATTTACATAGCAGAAGGGCAGAGAATGCCTTATATTAATACGGCGCTGCCTTCACGAGAACATCTCCTTATCGCGGCGCTCTGCGGCTGGAAGCCAACCCAACGCCCAATGACTAATCTAAAAGGCAAACCGCAACATTGCAGATATAAACTTTAAAAAAAAAAAAACTTCCAGGCAACGAGACTGCTAGAACAAAAGCAAACAAGGGCGCACTCTCACCATGTATGACCGTGGTACACCACGTGTTTATTATGTAATCACATAGATATATACTCACAAACCGAAGGAGAATAAAAGCAGAATAAGTGGTCCGCAATGGCAGTCAATACAATGCTGTGCCCTAATTGGGGATAAGCTGACGCGTTTCGGAAGACGAACCCCCTTCTTCAGAGCTGGAAGCCAACCCAACGCCCAATGACGAATCTAAAAGGCAAACCGCAACATTGCAGATATAAACTTTAAAAAAAAAAACTTCCAGGCAAGGAGACTGCTAGACACAATAGATGGGTTAAATGCGCTACTACTACCGGGCTTACTTAGAACACAATGTAGACAAACGTAGACCAAGTTTCCTCAATCTTTTACCCCAGAAGCAGGGGCGGACTGACCATTTGGAAACTCGGGCACTGCCCGAGGGCCCGGGGTCAGTGGGGGGCCCCATGAGATGCCCCTGGTACCTTTTTCATAGGCTTTTTTGAGTTTGGGCAAGGACAAAGGGGCCCCATGATCCCCTATTGCCCGGGGGCCCCATGAGTTGTCAGTCCGCCCCTGCCCAGAAGTAATCATTTTTAGGCCCCAGGGAACCCCTTCTAAAATGAATTAATGATTGCCCTCATTGGTGGTCAATGGAAAGAATGCCCTCTTTTATTGGTGGTCAGTAGGAAGAGCGTTCCTTTGATTGGTGGTCACTGAGAAGAATGCTCCTTACATTGGTGATCAGTGGGAAGAATGTCCCTTACATTGGGGGTCCGTGGGACGAATGCTCCTTACATTGGTGACCAGTGGGAAGAATGCTCCTTACATTGGTGGTCAGTGGAAAGAATATCCCTTACATTGGTGGTCAGTGGGAATAATGTCCCTTACATTGGTGGTCAGTGGGAAGAATGTCCCTTACATTGGTGACCAGTGGGAAGAATGCTCCTTACATTGGTGGTCAGTGGAAAGAATGTTCCTTACATTGGTGGTCAGTGGGAAGAATGCCCCTTACATTGGGGGTCAGTGGGAAGAATGCTCCTTACATTGGTGGTCAGTGGGAAGAATGTCCCTTACATTGGAGGTCAGTGGGAAGAATGTCCCTTACATTGGTGGTCAGTGGGAAGAATGCCTGTTACATTGGTGGTCAGTGGGAAGATTATTCCTTAGATTGGTGGTCACTGAGAAGAATGCCCCTTACATTGGTGGTCAGTGGGAAGAATGCCCCTTAGATTGGTGATCAGTGGGAAGAATGCTTCTTACATTGGAGGTCAGTGGGAAGAATGTTCCTTACATTGGTGGTCAGTGGAAAGAATTCTCCTTACATTGGGGGTCAGTGGGAAGAATGCCCCTTACATTGGTGGTCAGTGGGAAGAATGTTCCTTACATTGGAGGTCAGTGGAAAGAAAGTCCCTTACATTGGGGGTCAGTGGGAAGAATGTCCCTTACATTGGTGGTCAGTGGGAAGAATGTCCCTTACATTAGTGGTCAGTGGGAAGAATGTCCCTTACATTGGTGGTCAGTGGGAAGAATGTCCCTTACATTGGTGGTCAGTGGGATGAATACTCCTTGATCAATGGGAAAAATGTCCTCCTTATATTGATGATCAATGGCCAGAATTCCAGAAAACACTGGTAAAAATCTTGGCATAAAAAAAGTAACTGCTAGCCCAGATAAAAAAAAGTATTACTGACTGCAATAAACTGAGGTCAGGTACTGCTGTTGGGTAAGAGGATCTCCGTCACTATTGGCATTTCAATTTATCCCAAAGGTGTTCAGTAGGGTTGAGGTCAGGGCCCCGTGCAGGACACTTGAGGCCTTCCACACCAAACTGGTCAATCCATGTCTTTATGGAGATGGTTTTGTACGCTGAGGCAGTCATGGTGGAGCAAAAGAGGGTCTTCTCGAAACTGTTACCACAAGGTTGGAAGGGCACAATTGTCTAGAGTGTAATTTTATGATGTAGTATTAATAGGACCCTTTACTGGGAGCACCTGAACTCAATAATCTGAAGGAGTACCCACATCCTTTGGGCCATATAGTGGATCAGTTTGGAGTGTGTCGACTCTATTACCAATGATGGTAGAGGACAGGTTAGTACTGATGTTGGATGACAAGACCTGGCTCACAATCAGCAGTCCAATTCATCCCAAAGGTGTTCAGTAGGGTTGAGGTCAGGGCTCTGCACAGGACACTCCAGTTCCTCCGCACCAAACTCATCAAACCATATATTTATGGAGATGTTGGATGAGAAAACCTGACTCGTTCCAATTCATCCCAAAGGTGTTCAGTAGGGCTGAGGTCAGGGCTTCTCAAATTCCTCCACATCAACTGGTCAAACCATGTCTTTATGGAGCTGAACACGTCTCCAAATCTCCAAAGAGGGTGGCTATGTTTATTTTCCATGGTCCTACTTTTTGTAGGAATGTAGACACCTTCTCTTCCTCACCCTACCTCTCCCTATAGCTGGCCATAGACGGTTTGAATCTCGGCCAATTCAGCAGGGACTAGCTGAGATTCAAACCATGTATGGGCAGACTTAATGTAACCAAGTTGATTGATCGATCAACTTGGGTACAACCAGTCTGTCGAGTTATACATGTGGTTATTGCTAGTGGCTATTATAGCCGCTAGTAGTAATCACTGCTTTCTCCTGGCGGGGATGGACCCCCCCACCCCTACCCCCATGCTGGGAGAACACAATGGCTCCACGGGAGGGATTCCCCTACCAACACTGACTGCATTGATCGGGAAATTGAGTGATTTTTTTTCTAGCATGAAAGAAAATCGCTCCATCTATGGTCAGCTTAACACTCAGACTGTATTCTTAACCAGTAGGGCAGGGGTGTCAAACTGGCAGGTGCCCATTGAAGACAAATTGTCTCCTGCGATGGGTTCCAGGAAGACATCTTGGAGAGGATGGCAATCCTTTTGGATACCAAAGTCCCACAAGATTTAGGCAGCCATCTTGACCAATAATAATAGTAATACAGTATACTGTGTCATATGGTGTGCCTGCAGTGTGGGAGTAACACAGGAACAGAGCCCCTACTGCACAGGTGTCAAACTAGCGGCCCTCTAGAGGCCTGTAGAGGCATGATGGGACTTGTAGTTTCGCAACGAGTCCCATCATGCCTCTTCCTTTGGGAGTCCTGCTTGTAACTGTCACTCTTGCAATGCCTCATGGGACTTGTAGTTTGGCAACAGCTGGAGGGCCGCTAGTTTGACCCCGGTGCAGTAGGGGCTCTGTTCCTGTGTTACTCCCACACTGCAGGCACACCATATGACACAGTATACTGTATTACTATTAGTATTGGTCAAGATGGCTGCCCAGATCTTGTGGGACTTGGGTATCCAAAAGGATTGCCATCCTCTCCAAGATGGTTTTCTGGAACCCATCGCAGGAGACAATTTGTCTTCAATGGGAGAAATGGCACAGTGCCACCTTCAGGTCGGAGGATATACTGCAGCCTCTACCTGCCTACATGTTGAGTATTTTTGGAGGATATCGTTTAATGCCTCTTTAAGCTCTTCCTGGAAATCTGCTGTAGTTAACCTTTACCATCCTTCACAAACCGGAGACCGAAGATGTGCTGGAAGGACAATAATAATTTCCATCCCCTATCAATGTATATTATTTCCTGGCATATATATATATATATGGTCCTGGCATATCTTCCATCCACCCTCACAGCCTGCAAAACATGTATCGGAATTCTCAGGTTTGGCCGAGAATAAATAAGAAACGTACAATTTTTCCGGCACTTTGAGCAGCACAAAAGGTGGAATTATCGAGAGCCGTCTGTGAAAAGCGGCGGTGGCGGCTTTATTGCCAGACTCCCAGATATTAGACTTGCAATGGGCTGCAAATGTGTCACTTGTTAAAACCTATTAGGAAGATGACTGCTAAGTCAGCCCGTCATTAGGCGTATAAAAGGTATAATGGAGTGGCGCTGTAATCTGGAGAGGATCTCAATTGATTTAATAGAGTGACACGTCTCCAGAACTTATCAGACTTCAAAGGCTTCCTTTGGAAGAGATGTTCCTACCTTTGTTTGATATTAATCCCTCGCCGACACGTGTAAAGGCAGCGCGTTACAATACGCACATCACAGGTAGCTTTTGTCGGACTGTCGTGTGAAGTGAATTTCGTATGAAAATGTGGAGGATGTATTATGGAAATATGGCGTCTTTTTTTTTTTTTTTGTGGGAGAAACGCCAAAATCTTTTGAGGAACAGTTGATGTTATCTGCCATCCCACAGTCCTACAGCCAGAAACGTCAGGGTGACTTATTTTATACCTTTTCTTATTATGGCCAGGGCCAACATGTACAAAATGTAAAAAGTATTTTTTTTTTCTTTTTAAGAGGTAAATCTAAAATGTTGCATATGAATATATTTTATATTTTTATACATAACCAGCAGGTGGCGCTCCATAGACACAATGGAATGTCTAATGGAATAGAGTGTTTGCCTTCAGACTGTCTGTCTCTAATTGAATTGAGGTCAGGCCCTGCCTGAACAGAGACTGTAGGTAGGGAGGTAAATCTAAAATGTTGCGTACGAATATATTTTATATTTTTATACATAACCAGCAGGTGGCGCTCCATAGACACAATGGAATGTCTAATGGAATAGAGTGTTTGCCTTCAGACTGTCTGTCTCTAATTGAATTGAGGTCAGGCCCTGCCTGAACAGAGACTGTAGGTAGGGAGGTAAATCTAAAATGTTGCGTACGAATATATTTTATATTTTTATACATAACCAGCAGGTGGCGCTCCATAGACACAATGGAATGTCTAATGGAATAGAGTGTTTGCCTTCAGACTGTCTGTCTCTAATTGAATTGAGGTCAGGCCCTGCCTGAACAGAGACTGTAGGTACAGAGGTAAATCTAAAATGTTGTGTAGAAATATTTTTTTTATATTTTCATACATAACCAGCAGGTGGAGCTCCATAGACACAATGGAATGTCTAATGGCATAGAGTGTTTGCCTTCAGACTGTCTGTCTCTAATTAAATTGACATAAGGCCCTGCCGGAACAGAGACTGTAGGTAGGGAGGTAAATCTAAAATGTTGTGTACGAATATTTATTTATATTTTCATACATAACCAGCAGGTGGAGCTCCATAGACACAATGGAATGTCTAATGGAATAGAGTGTTTGCCTTCAGACTGTCTGTCTCTAATTGAATTGACGTCAGGCCCTGCCTGAACAGAGACTGTAGGTAGGGAGGTAAATCTAAAATGTTGTGAACAAATTTTTTTTATCTTTTCATACATAACCAGCAGGTGGAGCTCCATAGACACAATGGAACGTCTAACGGCAGAGAGTGTTTGTCTTCAGACTGTCTCTAATTGAATTGATGTCAGGCCCTGCCTGAACGGAGACTGTAGGTAGGGAGGTAAATCTAAAATGTTGTGAACGAATATTTTTTTATATTTTCATACATAACCAGCAGGTGGAGCTCTATAGACACAATGGAATGTCTAACGGCAGAGAGTGTTTGCCTTCAGACTGTCTGTCTCTAATTGAATTGACATAAGGCCCTGCCTGAACAGAGACTGTAGGTAGGGATGGGCAAGGAGCTTTAGCTATTGAGCTTTGTAAACAACAGCTTTTTCTCACAATAAGCTGAATTCCAGGTACGGATAGTTTTGTACAGTTACATTGTCCAGCCAGGAACAATGTAACTATGTATACGTCATACCTGTGGGATCCTCTAGAACAGGGGATTCCACGCTGTCTAAACAAAAGGTCAGTTAACTGTCCTTCAGGCTTTAGGGGGGCAGACTGTGGCCAGTGGGATTAGAGAACGCCCTGGCGTCAGTGGGAGTAAACAATGCCTTGTCATTGGTATCAGTGGAAGGAATGATGCCCCCTCATTGGTGTCAGTGGAAGGAATGGTGCCCCCTCATTGGTGTCAGTGGAAGAAATGGTGCCCCCCCATTGGTGTCAGGGGAAAGAATGGTGCCCCCTCATTGGTGTCAGTGGGAGGAATAGTGCCCCCTCATTGGTGTCAGTGGGAGCAATAGTGCCCCCTCATTGGTGTCAGTGGGAGGAATAGTGCCCCACCATTGGTATTCTTCGGAGGAATAGTGCCCCATCATTGGTATCAGTGGGAGGAATAGTGCCCCATCATTGGTATCAGTGGGAGGAATAGTGCCCCATCATTGGTGTCAGTGCGAGGAATGGTGCCCCATCATTGGTGTCAGTGGGAGGAATCGTACCCCATCCTTGGTGTCAGTAGGAGGAATAGTGCCCCCTCATTGGTGTCAGTGGGAGGAATAGTGCCCCACCATTGGTATTCGTGGGAGGAATAGTGCCCCATCATTGGTGACAGTGGGAGGAATAGTGTCCCATCATTGGTGGCAGTGGGAAGAATAGCGCCCCATCATTGGTGTCAGTGGGAGGAATAGTGCCCCATCATTGGTGTCAGTGGGAGGAATAGTGCCCCCTCATTGGTGTCAGCGGGAGGAATAGTGCCCCCTCATTGGTGTCAGCGGGAGGAATAGTGCCCCCTCATTGGTGTCAGTGGGAGGAATAGTGCCCCCTCATTGGTGTCAGTGGGAGGAATAGTGCCCCCTCATTGGTGTCAGCGGGAGGAATAGTGCCCCCTCATTGGTGTCAGTGGGAGGAATAGTGCCCCACCATTGGTATTCGTGGGAGGAATAGTGCCCCATCATTGGTGTCAGTGGGAGGAATGGTGCCCCATCCTTGTTATCAGTGGGAGGAATCGTACCCCATCCTTGGTGTCAGTAGGAGGAATAGTGTCCCATCATTGGTATCAGTGTGAGGAATAGTACCCCATCCTTTGTGTCAGTAAGGGGGAATAGTGTCCAATCATTGGTGTCAGTGGAAGGAATAGTGCCCCATCATTGGTGTCAGTGGAAGGAATAGTGCCCCATCATTGGTGTCAGTGGGAGGAATAGTGCCCCATCATTGGTGTCAGTGGGAGGAATAGTGCCCCATCATTGGTGTCAGTTGGAGGAATAGTGTTCCATCATTGGTATCAGTGGGAGGAATAGTGCCCCATCATTGGTGTCAGTGGGGGGAATAGTGCCCCGTCATTGGTGTCAGTGGGAGGAATAGTGCCCCATCATTGGTATCAGTGGGAGGAATAGTGCCCCATCATTGGTGTCAGGTGGAGGAACAGTGTCCCATCATTGGTATCAGTGGGAGGAATAGTGTCCCATCATTGGTGTCAGTTGGAGGAATAGTGTCCCATCATTGGTGTCAGTGGAAGGAATAGTGCCCCATCATTGGTGTCGGTGGGAGGAATAGTGCCGCATCATTGGTGTCAGTAGGAGGAATAGTGTCCCATCATTGGTGTCAGTGGGAGGAATACTGCCCCAACATTGGTATCAGTGGGAGGAATAGTGCCCCATCATTGGTGTCAGTGGAAGGAATAGTGCCCCATCATTGGTGTCAGTGGGAGGAATAGTGCCCCATCATTGGTGTCAGTGGCAGGAATAGTGCCCATCATTGGTGTCAGTGGGAGGAATAGTGCCCCATCATTGGTGTCAATGGAAGGAATAGTGCCCCATCATTGGTGTCAATGGAAGGAATAGTGTCTCATCATTGGTGTCAGTGGGAGGAATAGTGTCCCATCATTGGTGTCAGCGGGAGGAATAGTGCCCCATCATTGGTGTCAGCGGGAGGAATAGTGCCCCATCGTTGGTGTCAGTGGGGAGGAATAGTGCCCCATCATTGGTATCAGTGGGAGGAATAGTGTCCCGTTGTTATATATTTATTTCAGGTACTTATATAGCGCCGTCGATTTATGCCGTGCATATATATTGTACATTCACATCAGTCCCCGCCCCCGAGGAGCGTACAATCTAAGGTCCCTAACTCACATTCATACATACACATACTAGAGCCAATTTAGACAGGAGCCAATTCACCTCCCAGCATGTCTTTGGGGTGTCTCTGCCCCCCGTCCTCAAGTTTTCTGCCGGGCAGCCTGTAGTGAGTGTAGCATATTGGGTCCTTCCCACAGCTCTGCTCTCTCCTTGTGCTGGGTGACTGGTCTTGTCTCCACCTCTCCTGTAGTTTTCTGTTGTGGGTGGAGCTTGCTAAGCACAGAGATGATGTCACAGCAACTTTTACAAGGTAATATCTAGATTTGCAAATGCTGACGGTGCAGAAAAAGCGGATCGTTTGCAGCTATCCCAATAATAAATTTAAGTGCAAGTTTTTGTGCCCGGGAGTTCAACTCTAAGGAAGTTTGTGAAAACTTGGACGAAACTCGTACGTAGCGGGTGATTAATGGAGGCCTCGGGAGGCTCCAGGGAAAAGCTGGAAAGCAAGAGAGAAATAGATCATAAAACGGGCCAATTTATCAGGCAGATCTGGGGCGCCCCGCTCCGTGTTTGGAAAATGTGTATTGAATTTTGTTTTTGTCTTTTACATTCACGTTGATGAAAGGAATCGCTGCGCACATAAAGCCGCCTCCATTAACAATTCGAGGGTTCAGGTGTCAACGGCCACACATTTCCTTCAAGCGACATTTTTTTAGCTGCATTATTGACTCACAAAAATAATAATAATAATAAATTTAAAAAAAAGTTTTTGGTAATATTTGGTGTATATCATTGAAACATTGTATCCATTCCCCATGCCCGATGAATCACATTTTATCATTTGTTCTGCCTCACTTTTATGGGGTTTTTTCTTTTGAGTGTTTATTGAACTGTATGAGGTTAGGATTGTTCTGTAGTATATTGACATTTAGTGGCAGTTTGAGCCACTACAACTTGTTTACTTTTGTGATTTGGTATCTCCTTCTGTCCTCACCTCCTTTTTTAAGGGGTGGTTCACACTACATGCATTTCAGTGTGCTTTTTTTTCTGCATCCAAAACGCACAGAAAGTTGGGTAGATGGGGGTCAATGTCAAAGTTCACATCAGTGCTTGCAGTTCCAGTGCATTCTGTTTGCAGGGGGGAAAAAAGTAGAACAGGCTGCGGTTTTCCTGCACAGAACTGCACTGGAACGTGTTAAAATGCATCAAAAACACACCGGAATGTGCTGGAATGCACCAAAAATGCACTGGAACACACTGGAACAAACCACAAATGCACTGGAACGTGTTGGAATGCACCAAAAACGCACTGGAATGCACCAAAAACACACCGGAACACCCTGGAATGCACCAAAAACACACCGGAACACACTGGAAAGCACCAAAAACACACCAGAACACACTGGAACGCACCAAAACACACTAGAATGCACCAAAAACACACCGGAAAACACACTGGAATGCACCAAGAACACACCAGAACACACTGGAATGCACAAAAAATGCACTGGAACAAAATGGAACGCACCAAAAATGCACTGGAATGCACCAAAAACACACCGGAATGCACCAAAAATGCACTGGAACGCATCAAAAACACACCGGAAAAAAAATGGAATGCACCAAAAACACACCGGAACACACCCAAAAACACACCGGAACACACTAGAATGCACAAAAAAATGCACTGGAACAAGATGGAACTCACCAAAAATGCACTGGAATGCACCAAAAATGCACTGGAACAGACCAAACACACACTGGAACACACCAAAAATGCACGGGAATGCACCAAAAACACACTGGAACGCACTGGAACACGCTGGAATGCACCAAAAATGCACGGGAATGCACCAAAAACACACTGGAACACGCTGGAATGCACCAAAAAATGCACTGCAATGCACCAAAAACACACTGGAACACACTGGAACGCACCAAAAATGCACGGGAATGCACCAAAAACACACCGGAACACACTGGAACGCACCAAAAAACACACTGGAACACACTGGGACACACCGAATTGCACCAGAAATGCGCATGTCCCTATTTGAAATTAAAGAAAAGGAGAGGGGAAAATATGAAAGAAAAATGCATCAAAAATGCACCGGAACACGCATGCGAAGCGCATCCACAGCGCATCTGGGTTGCATTTCTATGGCCGGCCCTTAGGCTTACATTCCTTTATTTTCACCCAGTGATTCAGCCGGTAAGTTTTGTTTGTTTTTGTTTTGTTTTTTTTCAACAGAACAAGCTCGGCTGTATTATGTTGCAGCTTAGCAATTCTTACATGTGGTGGCTGCATTAGTTTTCTTTTCTTTTTTTTAAGGCTTACTTTCCTTCTTTTTTCACCTGGTGGCCCAGCCAGTAAGTTTGTTGTTTTTCAACAGAACAAGCTCGACTGCAATTGTATCAGTTAACACTGTTGAGACGAACCATTTACCACCGACAGGGGCGCTTACAATGATCAGCTTTCATTCATTCGTGTAAAAAAAAAAAAAAAAGTGACTGATTATAAGTGTGGTCTGGAGTTTGGCTTTAGTTTGTTAGTATATCTAAATCTGCTAGTACATCTATCACTCTCCCCAGACTGACAATTCTGCTGTCCAGTGGTGCCCCCTGTGATCCTCCCTCCAGAGTGGGGGCGCTCTAATACAGGAGGTGTGTTACTGGCTGGATCACCAGGTGGAAACAGAAGGAAAAAAGACTTAAAAAAAGAATACTAATGCAGCCGCCACATCTAATTATTGGTAAGCTGCAATATGTTACACTTTTGGTTTTGGGTTTAATATCGCTTTATTATTGTTGTGTAGTATGGTGACATCTAGTGGCAGTTTGAGCCACTACAACTTGTTTACTTATGTGATTTGGTATCTCCTTCTGTTCTCCCCTCACCTGTTTAGTGCTGGTTAGTTCAGTTCTAGCTAGACCCTCCCTGTTTCCTCCATGTTCCCCTCAGTTAGTCTTAGTACTTTGCAGGGACAGGGCTTTGGAAAGTCATTCGATTTACTATAACCTGGAGAGTGCAAAACCTGGTGCAGCTCTGCATGGTAGCCAATCAGCTTTTGACTTCAGCTCGTTCAATTAACCCCTAGACACAAATATGGCATCTGGGCATTGACACCGAGCAGCCGCATATTTGCGCGCCATTAGAAAATACATATGTGCTGAGAGCGCATGCCCCGCACGCTCCCAGCCAGGGGCGGACTGACAACTCATGGGTCCCCGGGCAATAGGGGATCATGGGCCCCTGTGTCCTTGCCCAAACTCAAAAAAGCCTATGAAAAAGGAACCAGGGGCATCTCATGGGGCCCCCTACTGAACCTGGGCCCTCGGGCAGTGCCTGAGTTTCCAAATGGTCAGTCCGCCCCTGCTCCCAGCACATATGTCTGTGACTCAAGGAAAGGTCCCAATCTCCCCTTGCGATTGGGACCTTTTCCGATCATGTGACGGCGAATCACAGCGGTCACATGACCCTAAAACCCCGCCCTGCTTCTGAAACTCTTAAAGGGCCGTGAGGCGCCGGCGCCAAGGTTAAGGGTGTCCAGCCCCTTGCCAACTTCTTGTTGGGGATTGGCCAAGATCCCTAAAAAGGCCAACCCAACCAGCCACTCCTCAGATCCACCCACTGCTGGTGCAAAGGGGTTAAGGGTGTCCAGCCCCTTGCCAACTTCTTGTTGGGGATTGACCAAGATCCTTCAAAAGGCCAACCAGCCACTCCTCAGATCCACCCACTGCCGGTGCAAAGGGGTTAAGGGTGTCCAGCCCCTTGCCAACTTCTTGTTGGGGATTGGCCACGATCCCTCAAAAGGCCAACCAGCCACTCCTCAGATCCACCCACTGCCGGTGCAAAGGGGTTAAGGGTGTCCAGCCCCTTGCCAACTTCTTGTTGGGGATTGACCAAGATCCTTCAAAAGGCCAACCAGCCACTCCTCAGATCCACCCACTGCCGGTGCAAAGGGGTTAAGGGTGTCCAGCCCCTTGCCAACTTCTTGTTGGGGATTGGCCAAGATCCCTCAAAAGGCCAACCAGCCACTCCTCAGATGCACCCACTGCTGGTGCAAAGGGGTTAAGGTGTCCAGCCCCTTGCCAACTTCTTGTTGGGTATTGGCCAAGATCCCTCAAAAGGCCAACCAGCCACTCCTCAGATCCACCCACTTCCGGTGCAAAGGGGTTAAGCTTTAACAGAAAAAAACCTCAAAAAAACCCTGAGAGCTGCAGCAGATTTTACACTCTCTAGTTTTAGCGAAGCAACCCCTTTGTCTTCTTACATTCCAAAAGACTGGAAAAGCATCCTCTGTGCTGCAATTATCTGAAGTACAATTACAGCGGGTTCAACGTCTGTGTCTTATTGAAGAGTTAAGCTGCCTGTGGATGTTGTCAGGTCAGCAGGTGATCATACTGTCCAGGCAGACTGGTTCTAAGGAGGTATGTCAATGAATAAAGTGGGATTTGAAACAGAACATGCTTTCTTCTTCTTTTTTTCTTTTTTCACCTGCAACACCTATATTCTCACAATGCACTGAGTGCGAAACACCGGAGCGTAGTGAGACCTGTGCCAGGATTGGTTGCCCCTGGGGCAGGTTTATATCTGTTCGTGTTTTTTAGGTGTGTTACAACACATGGAGAGAGCGTCAAACTAAAATTAGACTTAAACTCTTGTTTTCTTTGTGGGTTTTTTTTACCTGTAACACTCCAGCTGCGTAAATGTTTTTTAGTTATATCGTATTACCTTTTTTCATTATTCTTTGGTGCGTATTTCTGGTCCCACCGACATTTTATATTTTATGGATGGTCTGTGCATTGTTAGATGTATATTGACGCACAGAGCCTTGGATCTTGGTCTGCATTTACTCTGTATGATGTAGGTGTGAACGTGATCTGCTTAAAGTGGAGCCTCGGGTATATTATCTAAGGTTAAAGCTGACTCAAGTCGAAGGTAGCAGTGGAGTCTGGGGGAAGGTCCAGGGCTCCCTCCGAGGGGCTTCACCTGGACTTTCTAAAAGCCCTGGGGAGCCAACAGCCTCTCTGTCAAGCTGACCAGGGTGAGGCTGGGGAAAGTGGTCCGCCAGGGTTCTGAGGGGGTTGACCTGGACCTTGTAAAATCCCTGGGTAGCCAACAGCCTCCATGTCAAGCTGAGCAGGGTGAGGTTGGTGAAAGTGGTCAGCCAGGGTTTCGAGGGGGTTGACCTGGACCTTGTAAATTCCCGGGGTAGCCAACAGCCTCCATGTCAAGCTGAGCAGGGTGAGGTTGGTGAAAGTGGTCAGCCAGGGTTCCAAGGGGGTTGACCTGGACCTTGTAAAAGCCCTGGGGAGCCACAGCCTCTCTGTCAAGCTGAGCAGGGTGAGGCTGGTGAAAGTGGTCACCCAAGGTTCCGAGGGGGTTGACCTGTACCTTGTAAAAGCCCTGGGGAGCCAACAGCCTCCATGTCAAGCTGAGCAGGGTGAGGCTGGTGAAAGTAGTCACCCAAGGTTCCGAGGGGGTTGACCTGTACCTTGTAAAAGCCCTGGGGAGCCAACAGCCTCCATGTCAAGCTGAGCAGGGTGAGGTTGGTGAAAGTGGTCACCCAAGGTTCTGAGGGGGTTGACCTGTATCTTGTAAAAGCCCTGGGGAGCCAACAGCCTCCATGTCAAGCTGACCAGGGTAAGGCTGGTGAAAGTGGTCAGCCAAGGTTTCTGAGGGGGTTGACCTGGACTTTCTAAAAGCCCTGGGGAGCCAACAGCCTCTCTGTCAAGCTGACCAGGGTGAGGCTGGGGAAAGTGGTCCGCCAGGGTTCTGAGGGGGTTGACCTGGACCTTGTAAAATCCCTGGGAAGCCAACAGCCTCCATGTCAAGCTGAGCAGGGTGAGGTTGGTGAAAGTGGTCAGCCAGGGTTTCGAGGGGGTTGACCTGGACCTTGTAAAAGCCCTGGGGAGCCAACAGCCTCTCTGTCAAGCTGAGCAGGGTGAGGCTGGGGAAAGTGGTCCGCCAGGGTTCCGAGGGGGTTGACCTGGACCTTGTAAAAGCCCTGGGGAGTCAACAACCTCTATGTCAAGCTGAGCAGGGTGAGGTTGGTGAAAGTGGTCACCCAAAGTTCCGAGGGGGTTGAGCTGTACCTTGTAAAAGCTCTGGGGAGCCAACAGCCTCCATGTCAAGCTGACCAGGGTAAGGCTGGTGAAAGTGGTCAGCCAAGGTTCCGAGGGGGTTGACCTGGACCTTGTAAAAGCCCTGGGGAGCCAACAGCCTCCATGTCAAGCTGACTAGGGTGAGGTTGGTGAAAGTGGTCAGCCAGGGTTCTGAGGGGGTTGACCTGGACCTTGTAAAAGCCCTGGGGAGCCAATAGCCTCCATGTCAAGCTGACCAGGGTGAGGCTGGTGAAAGTGGTACGCCAGGGCTCCGAGGGGCTTCACCTGGACTTTCTAAAAGCCCTGGGGAGCCAACAGCCTCTGTGTCAAGCTGACCAGGGTAAGGCTGGTGAAAGTGGTCAGCCAAGGTTCCGAGGGGGTTGACCTGGACCTTGTAAAAGCCCTGGGGAGTCAACAGCCTCCATGTCAAGCTGACCAGAGTGACGCTGGTGAAAGTAGTCAGCCAGGGTTCCGAGGGGGTTGACCTGGACCTTGTAAAATCCCTGGGGAGTCAACAACCTCCATGTCAAGCTGACCAGGGTGAGGTTGGTGAAAGTGGTCAGCCAGGGTTTCTGAGGGGGTTGACCTGGACTTTCTAAAAGCCCTGGGGAGCCTACAGCCTCTGTGTCAAGCTGGCCAGGGTGAGGTTGGTGAAAATGGTCAGCCAGGGTTCCGAGGGGGTTGCATAAAAGGTGGTCACTGCCCCAGTGTATAACTGGCTTTTACAACAAGGAACATGGACGGGTAATGCATGTCAACAAAAGAAAAGAAAGTACCCAGTTCAACTTGCCAGCCAGCTAGCCAACAACCCAATTAACCTGTCTAACAATATGCATTAAAAACGGGAGTTTAGTTAGCACACATTTGCAAATACATTCCATAATCCCCCCTCCACCAAACTTTACACTTGGCACAATGCAGTGAGGCAAGTACCATTCTGGCAACCGCCAAACCCAGACAAGTCCATCGGATTGCCAGAGATGTCTCCACTGCTCTAGAGTCCAGTGGTGACGTGCTTTACACCACGGCATCTGACGCTTTGCATTGCACTTGGTGATGGAAGGCTTGGATGCAGCTGCTCGGCCATGGAAACCCATTCCATGAAGCTCTCTACGCACTGTTGTTGGGCTCATCTGAAGGCCACACCAACTTTGGAGGTCTTTAGCTATTGACTCTGCAGACAGTTGGCGACTTCTGCGCACTGTGCGCTTCAGCATGCGCTGACCCCGCCCTGTCATGTGACGTGGCCTACCACTTGGTGGCTGAGTGGCTGTTGTTCCCAGTGGCTTCCACTTTGTTATAATCCCACTAACAGTTGAGCGTGGAATATTTAGTAGCCAGGAAATGTCACGGATGGACTTATTGCCCAGGTGGCCACCTATCATGGGACCACGCTTGGAGTCACTGAGCTCCTGAGAGCGACCCATTCTTTCACCAATGTTTGTAGAAGCAGTCTGCATGCCTAGGGGATGGATTGTATACACCTGTGTCCATGGAGGGGATTGGAAAAAATGAATCACATGATTGGGAGGGTGGGGCCAATACTTTTGGCCAATATAGTGTACACTGCAGTTGCTTTCTAGTAGCTAGAAGGTAGTTGTACATGCATGTAGGAATGGTGGAGTAAACTAGCAACTGATCTGGAATGTGCGGTGAGGGGGAACCTGACCCTCCTGCCCACCCCTTGTCCTAACTCTGGGAAGGATCAACAGGTAATCAAAATATCTTATGTGGGGACTCAGAAAAAAAAATAGCTGTGTCCCTCCTAGTGACAGGCTGCATTCATATACAGTGTGCCATTTTTTAACATTTTGCCCAGAGTTCACATTTAAAGCCCAGCTGAGGGAATTGGTCAAACTCTATCCTTGCAGTGGTACCCCCCCCCTCCACCCCCACCCCCACCCCCCTGACACTGCAGAAGTTAACTGTTCATTCAATGTAAGGATACCTTACTTCACAATCATGTAGGCTCCCTCCATCCATGCAACCACATCCATAAAGCCACCTCTATAAGGAGCTCCAGGCCGGGGTCGCACTTCTACCTTCTCTACATTCAGTACATGATTAATAGCCCTGTTGTCAGGAATCATCAGCAGCGAAGGCCCAATCTGTGAACCCCAGAACTACAGCCTCCCACTCTGGGAGGCACAGTGCCACCAGCAGGTGATCCAGGTCCTGAGACCTGCATTGCACATGATGGCATCAAGTGGCCGCCCACAGACTGAAGCATTGGAAGGAGAGTGCAGGAGCCAACTGAAGTAGGGGTAAGGTAAGCAATACAGCCAATTCATCTCCCCCTAGACCTAATAAGGGGGGCCCATTGCAAGGGTCCCACTCTGTGGACCCCGGAACTACAGCCTCCCACTCCTGAGCCCTGCATTGCACATGATGGCATCAAGTGGCCGCCCACAGACCGGAGCATTGGAAGGAGAGTAGGAGAGTGCTGGAGCCAACTGAAGTAGGGGTAAGGTAAGCAATACAGCCAATTCATCTCCCCCTAGACCTAATAAGGGGGGCCCATTGCAAGGGGCCCACTCTGTGCACCCCGGAACTACAGCCTCCCACTCCTGAGACCTGCATTGCACATAATGGCATCAAGTGGCCGCACACAGACCGGAGCATTGGAAGGAGAGTAGGAGAGTGCAGGAGCCAACTGATGTAGGGGTAAGGTAAACAATACAGCCAATTCATCTCCCCCTAGACCTAATAAGGGGGGCCCATTGCAAGGGTCCCACTCTGTGGACCCCGGAACTACAGCCTCCCACTCCTGAGCCCTGCATTGCACATGATGGCATCAAGTGGCCACCCACAGACCGGAGCATTGGAAGGAGAGTGCTGGAGCCAACTGAAGTAGGGGTAAGGTAAGCAATACAGCCAATTCATCTCCCCCTAGACCTAATAAGGGGGGCCCATTGCAAGGGTCAATTTTGTCTAATCGCTGAAGTTTGGCTTTGAGTGTGCAGACGACGACGGTTGGAGGAGTTAAAGGGGTCTACAATGAAAAGTAGGTTTGTTCTTAGGGGGAGCCAAATTTTGTGGGTCCACACAGTACCGATACACCATCCAGGAACCGCTCTCCAGAGTCCCTTCCTGCATTGATCGAACCTCAATGTAAACCGGCTTAGACGCACAACTGACACTGTATACGGCTCGTTTCCCGCCTCTCCCTTTATGCCGCGTCTTGTTGATTTTCTCTACTAAATCTACTATGAAAATATAGACACAAGCCGCAGAAAATCAACATATGCCCAGATTGACTTGAAGGTTATTTCAATTATTGATATTAAATCACCTCTGATGAGTCCTCTCAGCAGGACGCCGCTTCTCCCCGCTGCTTCCCGGAGCAAGCGCCTGTTATGTAACCGTGTATTAAACATGTGCTGAATCTCGTATGTGCAGCCACCCTCCCCATCCTATTCCCCCTGCTTACCGCGTACTACACATGACTCGCCGCGGCTTGTTATCGGAAGTGCGGCGGGGGAGCCTGCGGGGATCAGAGTCCTCTCTGCTGCCTTGTTAGCCGAGGACCGACTTTATACTTAAAACATGTATGTTCTATTAAAGGCTAAGCTCACCTTTCTGGGAAAAAAATTAAAAATGCACATATTTTTGCAGGGAATAAATGGGCATGTATAATTCTTTTCGCAGCGTGTTGCACCAGCAATAAGTGCGCAAAAAAAAAAGACCTTCAAAAATAGGAAAAAAAAACCAACTAATTGCTCCAAAGAACATCTGCTTTGGCAAAGTTTCTCCACGGCTATATAGATAAAATTGCACCTAATTCAATTTAGTCGAAATGACTCCACTCACTTATCAGCATATTAGCTCCAGCCTTGGGACACTATCACCCCTGGCCAAAGCCCAAACCTGGCATGTCGACCTGCAAGATGGCCCCTCCCATTTGACTCCCACCTCTAAATTTGCAGTAACCGCCCGCTAGTGACCAGGCCTCTGTGACCAAAGGGGTGATCGGGGGAATGGGAGGGGTGAAACGCGTCGGTAGGGCTCAGGCCATCATTGACACTCTGTGGCGTCCATCCCTCCTTGTCAATCTACACCCCTGGATAAGTGTGAGGACGCGTGCTCTCACTCTTGTGCATCGGTGGCGCTACTTCACATTTCCTGGCTTTGAGGGGTACTATGTACCCCTACTTATTCACGTGAGAGGGGCTGGTATGTGATGGCTCCCTTGTTAATGGGAGCTTCCAGGTTCCACTAAACTCCCCACCAGGGGCGGACTGACCATTGGGGAACTCGGGCACTGCCCGAGGGCCCGGGGTCAGTAGGAGGCCCCATGAGATGTCCCTGGTACCTTTCATAGGCTTTTTTGGGTGTGATTTGAGTGTGGGAGAGGACGCAGGGGCCCCATGATCCCCTATTGCCCAGGGGCCCCATGAGTTGTCAGTCTGCCCCTGCTCCCCACTTGCAGACTTCCACAACCACAGTCCAAGTTTGTAGGGAAGAAGCCCTTTTCCCCATCAACAAGGGGACAAGGTGCTTTGGGGGCATGGCCAAAATCACTCCCTTTCTTGACCTGCCGGGCTGCATGCTCGGATAGGGGTTTGGTACTGGTTATGGGGGGACCCCACACTTTTTTTTTAAAATTAATTTAGGTGTGGGTTTCCCCTTAAAATCTATAACAGACCCAAAGGGCCTGGTATAGATGGGGGGTGGGAACCCCATGCTGTTTTTTTTCCAGGACCAGCTCCTTAACCAGCTATTCTGCACACAGATTTCGAATAGATGGAAACATTTTTGGCCGATTCGAATTGAAATCGTTCTGAAAATTTGGAATTTGTTAGAAAATGAATAAACAAAAGAAAACTAAAATAAACGAATTTCAAAACGAAACTACTAAATGCAATTAGTAACATAACAAATGTATCCAAAACAAAAGGAAACACTGTTTTTCATTCTGCACATGTCTAGTCACACATGGTGCGCAGCGTGGGAGAAATATAGCGGGAGGTGAGAGGGGACCAGAGAAAGAAGGAGGATCAGCAAACCAGAGGATCAGCAGAGCGGGGGGTTAATACTGAATAAAAGATCAGCAGAGCTGGGGGTTACTATTGAGCGGGATATCAGCAGGGATGGGGGTTATACTGAGCGGGGGATCAGCAGAGCTGGGGCGACTACTGAGCAGAGGATAAGAAGAGCTGGGGGTTACTACTGAGCAGGACATCAGCAGAGCTGGGGGTACTACCAAGTAGAAGATCAGTAGAGCTGGGGGTTACTACTGAGTAGGGGATCGGCAGAGCTGGGGGTTACTATTGAGGGGGGGATCAGCAAAGCTGGGGGTTACTATTGAGCGGGGGATCAGCAGAGCTGGGGGTTACTATTGAGCGGGGGATCAGCAAAGCTGGGGGTTACTATTGAGCGGGGGATCAGCAAAACTGGGGCGACTACTAAGCAGAGGATAGAAAGAGCTGGGGGTTACTACTGAGCGGGATATCAGCAGAGCTGGGGTACTACTGAGTAGAAGATCAGTAGAGCTGGGGGTTAGTACTGAGTGGGGGATCAGCAGAGCTAGGGGTTACTATTGAGCGGGGGATCAGCAGCGCTGGGGCAACTACTGAGCAGAGGATAAGAAGAGCTGGGGGTTACTTCTGAGTGGGACATCAGCAGAGCTGGGGGTTACTATTGAGCGGGATATCAGCAGAGCTGGGGCGACTACTGAGCAGAGGATAAGAAGAGTTGGGGGTTACTACTGAACGGGACATTAGCAGAGCTGGGGGTACTACTGAGCGGGGGGATCAGCAGAGCTGGGGGTTACTATTGAGTGGGGGATCAGCAGAACTGCAGCAACTACTGAGCAGAGAATAAGAAGAGCTGGGGGTTACCACTGAGCAGGACATCAGCAGAGCTGGGAGTTACAACTGAGTGGGGGATCTGCAAAGCTGGGGGTACTACTGAGTGGGGCATTAGTGAGCAGGGGGTTACTACTGAGCATGGGATTGAATGAAGGTACTAATAAACTGGGGATCTGCTGAGCGAGGGTACCAATGAGCTTCGGATCTACTGAACAGAGGCACTAATGAGTTGGGGATCTGCTGAGTGGGGATACTACTGAGATGGGTCTCTCCTGGGCCCCTTTACAACAAATCAAAAATCAACACACACAAGGCAATTAACAAGCTTCAGAAAAGCACCACCGAAGCATCAAAAGCAAAAAAAATAAATCATGTTGCAGCGGTAGGCACTTTAATGTGTGTTAAAGTCAAAGCGTAAATGAGCCCTAAGAGCTCTTTAAGCAAAAAGTTAAATTTTCAGTTTATAAATTGTCCAAATTTTTATAAAGACACCCAATTGGCTTCTGTGACCATGACAGCATTCAGTGGCAGTTGATAGGCTTTCCTATTAGGACGTTCATCCATGGCCAACCGCTTCACCTTTTTTGGCCTTTTTTACAAATCAGACCCAATCCATCATGTCTCCTCTTTCTTTCAGAGTCTGAGTAGAAGCACTTTAACATAATCTGCACATTTTATTAGGATGGCATTTATCTCTGCCCTGGAAGCGTTCTCATCTTCCGCCTCTCTCGCAGAAAAAACCTGTTTCAGTTGACAAAAATTCTTTAAGTTGGAGTGACACATGAAAGCTCTTTGCCGAGGATTTGCAATAACCTAGATTCTTTCATTTCCTCTCTTTTATACTTTTTCCCTGGTTACTTTTCACAGAGAATACCGAGCCTTGCAAATGACATCTTGAAATTTCAGACCGAAAAAAGCCTCGCTTTTTATTTTCCTCCCTGAATATTATAGCCGTTAAGCTATATCATGACTCAAAGTAAGACTTGACCTTTCCACCCCAGTAAAGGAGTCAACGAGGTATCTCGTACTTGAACATTTTGGGAGGTGGCGGGTACATTGGGTAACCCTTGACCCCGGAGAGCTGATAAGGGGGCCCTTTTGGACCGTTTAATCATTTACAAAGTTGCCAGTTAAGCTCAACCTGTAGTGAAATAACATGACAAATTGGCAATGGCCCCCAGCTGGAGGCACCTTTGGTAGTACCTCCAGTTTGGATTAAAGCCCGATGAATTTCTTTTTAGTTCTGAACATCTACATGTTATAAGTTGCAACTTTTGCTAGGAAATACCTTAAAATACCCATTTCTTCCTCTCCACTCTAACATCAGATTGCTCTCATTCTTGTCTGGACTGAGCTCCGATCGCAGAGCCCGGTCATCCTCCCCTAAAATGGACAGATATGAGATGGGTCAGATTATGAAGGCCAAGCAGAGGTCTGAAATGGTGGCTGCTCTGAAGAGTACAATGGCAGCTCTGCTCGAAAAAGAAGCCAACATGCGAAACCTGGAAAACCTTGGGGAGAAGAACCCTCCTTACCAGATATCCATGCACAACCGATGTCACACTCAAGGAGGGTACTTCTTAGTTGACTTGTATGAGAAGAACCCTCCTTACAAGGTATCCACGCACAACCGATGTCACACTCAAGGAGGGTACTTCTTAGTTGACTTGTATGAGAAGAACCCTCCTTACAAGGTATCTATGCACAAGCGATGTCACACTCAAGGAGGGTACTTCTTAGTTGACTTGTATGAGAAGAACCCTCCTTACAAGGTATCCATACACAACCGATGTCACACTCAAGGAGGGTACTTCTTAGTTGACTTGTAGGAGAAGAACCCTCCTTACAAGGAATCCATGCACAACCAATGTCACACTCAAGGAGGGTACTTCTTAGTTGACTTGTATGAGAAGAACCCTCCTTACAAGGTATCCATACACAACCGATGTCACACTCAAGGAGGGTACTTCTTAGTTGACTTGTAGGAGAAGAACCCTCCTTACAAGGTATCCACGCACAACCAATGTCACACTCAAGGAGGGTACTTCTTAGTTGACTTGTATGAGAAGAACCCTCCTTACAAGGTATCCATGCACAACCAATGTCACACTCAAGGAGGGTAATTCTTAGTTGACTTGTATGAGAAGAACCCTCCTTGCAAGGAATCCATGCACAACCGATGTCACATTCAAGGAGGGTACTTCTTAGTTGACTTGTAGGAGAAGAACCCTCCTTACAAGGTATCCACGCACAACCGATGTCACACTCAAGGAGGGTACTTCTTAGTTGACTTGTATGAGAAGAACCCTCCTTACAAGGTATCCACGCACAACCGATGTCACACTCAAGGAGGGTACTTCTTAGTTGACTTGTAGGAGAAGAACCCTCCTTACAAGGTATCCACGCACAACCAATGTCACACTCAAGGAGGGTACTTCTTAGTTGACTTGTATGAGAAGAACCCTCCTTACAAGGTATCCATGCACAACCAATGTCACACTCAAGGAGGGTAATTCTTAGTTGACTTGTATGAGAAGAACCCTCCTTGCAAGGAATCCATGCACAACCGATGTCACATTCAAGGAGGGTACTTCTTAGTTGACTTGTAGGAGAAGAACCCTCCTTACAAGGTATCCACGCACAACCGATGTCACACTCAAGGAGGGTACTTCTTAGTTGACTTGTATGAGAAGAACCCTCCTTACAAGGTATCCACGCACAACCGATGTCACACTCAAGGAGGGTACTTCTTAGTTGACTTGTAGGAGAAGAACCCTCCTTACAAGGTATGCATGACAACCGATGTCACACTCAAGGAGGGTACTTCTTAGTTGACTTGTATGCTCTGCCCACTGCCATTTCCAGCATAATGGATCATCTACAACAGCCTTTCTAAACCAGGGTGCCTTGAGGTTTCTTCAGGGGTGCCTTGGCAAAATGTCTAAAAACTGCCCAAAACTTGTATACAAGCCAGCGGGAGGAACAAGCCTGCCTTTTAGTTAAACAAAGCAACAGATTTTCATTGTGCAACATTACGACCTTCTAACCTCCGGCGTCCTGACAACCAATGACATCATCAGTTGATAAGGAGGATGTCAGCTGCCCTCACAGCATCCTTGATTGACCCTCCCCCGCCCCTCTCCATGAGTGCTGGCGGTCACATCAGCTCAGTGATGGAGAAAAACTGAGGTAGAAGAGAAACACTGGAATACAAGTCAGTACCAGGGTGCAAAAGTGTATTTTGCTTTGGAAGAATAAACCACCTCTAATGTTGGGTGTCTACCACGTGTGGATGTTGCTGCATTATATAAAACTAGAAAAGTTTTTCACATTTTAGATCGGGTTGCCTCAAGACTCTCCATAATTGTAAAGGGTGCCTTGACTGAAAAGAAAGTTGAGAAACACTGATCTACACTCACCAGCCATTTTTTTGGTCCACCTTGCTGGTGCCAAGAAAATCTCCGACATACCATGAAACTACCACCACCAGCCTGAACCATTGATACAAGGCAGGATGGATCCACCACACCATGACACCACCACCACCAGCCTGAACACTTGATACAAGGCAGGATGGATCCACCACACCATGAAACCACCACTACCAGTCTGAACCATTGATACAAGGCAGGATGGATCCACCACACCATGAAACCACCACCACCACCAGCCTGAACCATTGATACAAAGCAGGATGGATCCACCACACCATGACACCACCATCACCAGCCTGAACACTTGATACAAGGCAGGATGGATCCACCACACCATGAAACCACCACCACCACCAGCCTGAACCATTGATACAAAGCAGGATGGATCCACCACACCATGAAACCACCACCACCACCACCAGCCTGAACCATTGATACAAAGCAGGATGGATCCACCACACCATGACACCACCATCACCAGCCTGAACACTTGATACAAGGCAGGATGGATCCACCACACCATGAAACCACCACCACCAGTCTGAACCATTGATACAAGGCAGGATGGATCCACCACACCATGAAACCACCACCACCGCCAGCCTGAACCATTGATACAAAGCAGGATGGATCCACCACACCATGAAACCACCACCACCACCACCAGCCTGAACCATTGATACAAGGCAGGATGGATCCACCACACCATGACACCACCAACCTGAACAGTTGACACAACGCAGGATGGATCCACCACACCATGACACCACCAACCTGTACAGTTGACACAAAGCAGGATGGATCCATGCTTTCATGTTGTTCACACCAAATTCTGACCCCACCATCTGAATGTCTTAGCAACCAGTCTGCCCCAGGGGCGGACTGACAACTCATGGGGCCCCGGGCAATAGGGGATCATGAGGCCCCTGTATCCTTGCCCAAACTTAAAAAAGCTTATGAAAAAGGTACCAGGGGCATCTCATGGGGCCCCCTACTGACCCCGGGCCCTCGGGCAGTGCCTGAGTTTCCAAATGGTCAGTCCGCCCCTGGTCTGCCCATTCTCCTCTGACCTCTGACACCAACAAGGCATTTTCAACCAACTGCCACTCACTGGATATTTTCTCTTTTTCGGACCATTCTCTGTAAACCCTAGAGATGGTCGTGCGTGAATATCCCAGTAGATCAGCAGTTTTTGAACTACTCAGATCACCCTGTCTGGCACCAATAACCATGTCACTTAAATTCCCTTTCTCCCCCATTTTGATGCTCAGTTTGAACTTCAGCGAGTCCTCTTCACCACATTTAGATGCCTAAATGCATTGAGTTGCTGCCATGTGATTGGCTGATTAGCAATTTGTGTTACCAAGCCATTGAACAGGTGGACCCTATAAAGTGGCTGGAGAGTATAGGTCGCAGTATTGATTTCATTAGGTCAACTATAGTGAAACTTGAAGAATAACAGAGACCATGCACAGGAATAGATCCCCCCACCAATCTGGAGCAGAAATTTAGGACCAGGAAGAAGAAGTGACTCCCCCTGTCCCCAGATGCCTCCACTGCAGTGTTGTGTAGCTATTTGTCTTTTTTTACCATTTAGTATATGTTTTCTTTCTTGTAGTAAACAAAGGAATAAATATTAAACAAAAAAAAAAATACTCATTTCTTTTAGGGAAAATACTGCTTACAAGCCTCACACTACAGTACATAGTTAGTCTGGCTGAAAAAAACAAAAGTCCATCCAGTTCAACCATTAAAAAAAGAAAAAAAAAGTTATAATCCTACACCCACAGTTGATCCAGAGAAAGGCAGAAAGCACAGCAAAGTATGATCCAATTTGCTCCTGCTGGGGAAAACATTCCTTCCTGATCCCCCGAGAGGCAATCGGATATTCCCTGGATCACCTTTCCCTATAAATGTTATATCCAGTTATATTCTGTGTATCCAAGAAAGAATCCAGGACTTTCCTACAGCAATCCACTGAGCTGGCCACAACCAACTCTGGAGGTCTGTGCTGGCAGAGCTGAGTAGCAGCCACACCTCTCATCACAAGACTTGTGGGGGTGTGTCAAACATGGTTTGACCTGCCCACCTCCCAGTACCACCCCTTACAGTGAAGACAGAGCCAAGTATCATTTTGTGGTGATAAGTTATTTGTATGGAATTTCTTAATGATAACTAGACAGGCAGTAAAATAGATCCCCTCCAGCAACAATAGCCCCCCCCCCCCCCTTCAATATAAATTCACTCCAGCCATAATAGATCTCCCAGTAGCCAGCTATAATACACCTCTCCAAAAACAATTCCCCCCTCAGTGACAATAGAACCTCCCCCCCAGCAACTATAACCCCCCTCGTGAACATAGATTCTCACCAGTAGACCTCCCCATCAACAATAGATCAGCTCTAGCAACAATAGGCTCCCAACAGCCAGCATCAATAGAACCCCTAGCAGCCAGCAACAGCAGACCCCTCCTTCAGCAGTAGATCCCTCCCAGCAATGATTGACCCCCTTCAACATAAGACCCACCACCAGCAAACATAGATTCCCCTAGCAGCAACAATAGACCTCCCCTGCAAAAATAGGCCCCATTCAGCAGCCTAGAGCCCCCAGCAGCCAGCATCAATAGAACCTCTAGCAGCCAGCAACAGTAGACCCCTCCTTCAACAGTAGATCCCTCCCAGCAATGATTGACCTCCTTCAACTTAAGACCCACCACCAGCAAACATAGATTCACCTAGCAGCAACAATAGACCTCCCCTGCAAAAATAGATCCCGTCCAGCAGCCCAGAGCCCCCAGCATCCAGCATTACTAGAACCTCTAGCAGCCAGCAACCATAGACCCCTCCTTCAAAAGTAGATGCCTCCCAGCAATGTTTGACCCCCTTCAACATAAGACCCACCACTAGCAAACATAGATTCCCCTAGCAGCAACAACAGACCTCCCCTGCAAAAATAGACCCCATCCAGCAGCCTAGAGCCCCCAGCAGCCAGCATCAATAGAACCTCTAGCAGCCAGCAACAATAGACCCCTCCTTCAACAGTAGATCCCTCTCAGCAATAATTGACCCCCATCAACATAAGACCCACCACCAGCAAACATAGATCCCACAGCAGCAACAATAGACCTCCCCTGAAAAAAAATAGATCCTGTCTAGCAGCCTAGAGCCCACAGCAGCAAGCATCAATAGAGCCTCTAGAAGCCAGCAACAGTAGACCCCTTCTTCAACAGTAGATCCCTCCCAGCAATGATTGACCCCCATCAACATACGACCCACCACCAGCAAACATATATCCCACAGCAGCAACAATAGACCTCCCCTGCAAAAATAGATCTCATCCAGCAGCCTAGAGCCCCCAGCAGCCAGAATCAATAGAACCTCTAGAAGCCAGCAACAGTAGACCCCTCCTTCAACAGTAGATCCCTCCCAGCAATGATTGACCCCCATCAACATACGACCCACCACCAACAAACACATATTCCCCAGCAACAACAATAGACCTCCTCTACAAAAATAGGTCCTGTCCCAGCAGCAGCATCAATAGACCCTCTTGCTTCCTTGCCATTACATACATTCAGCGCTGAAGGTAAGTCCCCCTGCATTCCCACTGGAACAAAAAGGCCCTGATCCCGATATCTCCACTTCAAGTCCAGGACATCAGGGCAGGAAATGGTTAAGTGTTCTATGAAGGAGGGGCTTGCAGCCCCCTCATTAACGCCAGACCCTCTTTTTCAGCGCCGCTCCATTTATTTATCGAACCTTCACCCGGCACCTCCCGGCCGCGAGCTGCCGACAAAAGCCATTTTTATTTATTTACTTTTTTACGGCAGAAATATAATAAACAAAGTTCCAGGCCGGTGACTTTATCACATCGAACGTCCCGAGAGGCGATGTGTCTAATATCTGATTTCTCTCTTTCTCATTTCAATTTTTCCATTAATGTCTTTTCTGTGTGTGGTGTCAATGTCGCCGGCCAAGTGTTAATGAGTGTTGTTTTGTTTTTTTTTTGTTTTTTTTTACAGTTTTTCTACAGCCAATTAAAAGTAATCTCTGCCAAAACAATTCCACAAAAAAAAAAATAATATATATATATATATTTTTTCAATGCACCTCCAGGGTCGCTTGGAGGTTGCAGTAACTGAAAGTGCAATAGAACATTAAAAGAGGCCATCAAATGCTTTCATTTTATATCAGACATACCTCCATGCAACAATTTTTTTTTTGTTTTAATTTAATTTAATTGCCTTGGCTGCTGGCAGTTTTATTCCGCCGAATCCCCGTATTGCCTGCGTTCAGAGAATTTAACTTAAGGCGGATCTAGCGTCAGACATATTTTTTTTCCTTGTTAAATGTAGCGTGCTCAGTAATGTGTCAGTTTAACACTTCAGGGGATTTGTTACCTCTCACAGAGATCACAGGACTCCCCTCTGACAATGGCTTCATCTGCTTTTCTCTGTAGAAGGACGGCGCCATCTTTGTTCAGGCCTCGTTCAGAGTCAACAGCTACCTCCTAGACAAGGGGTGTCAGACTGGCGGCCCTCCAGCTGTTGCGAAACTACAAGTCCCATCATGCCTCTGCCTTTGGGAGTCGCGCTTGTAACTGTCAATCTTGCAATGCCTCATGGGACTTGTAGTTGCTAGCTCGGAGGTGACACAATCATGCGGTCACAAATGGCTGACACAGATCAGCCCCTGATGCTGAAAAAGTTACAATCTTGCAGTCTGATTACTGGGGGGATGGGACGTGGCTTAGTATTTTATTGCGGTCACATGACAGTTTTTTTTGGTTTTTTTGAGATGTGCAAAAGGAGATCATATTAATACTTATAAGTGTATGTAATGCCTATGAAATGTGTTGGCCTTGGACCCTTTGTTTCTTGGGTAATTTTTACAATAAAGCATTGTTTCCCAAATACCAGGAGCATGAGAGGTGACTGATGTCATTTCTCTAAGCCAAAGGAATAGAGTCACAAGATATTCTGTTTAGAGCAAGATAGGAACTTGTTTATGGGATTGAACGTGTTTATGACATCTTGTAATGTCACATTAGAAGATACAAATCTATTTAAAGAAGTCTACATGCTTGAGAAGTTAGAAATCTTTCAGTTTAGGGTGGATGAGAAGAAGTTTAGGGTAGATAGGAAGCTGATCTGAAGCAAAAGTGTGACTTTCTAGATAACAATGTGGACTCGATATGGCGTGACTGTTATCCTCATGGAACTTTTCTGCTACCTCCTCCTATAGTGGGTGTGGTGCCCACCCACTTCTGGAAAGCGGCCAGGAAAATGGTTTAAAAGCCGGGATCGATTGGGAGCCCCTTAGTTGCCACAGGAAAGTTACAATGTTGCAGCCTGATTACTGGGGGGAGGGGATGTGGGTTAGTATTTTATCGTGGTCACATGATAGTTTTTTGGGGTTTATTTGAGATGTGCACAAGGAGATCACACTACTCAATACACAATACTTATAAGTGTATGTAATGCCTATGAAATGTGTTGGCCTTGGACCCAGGGGCGGACTGACAACTCATGAGGCCCCTAGGCAATAGGGGATCATGGGGCCCCTGTGTCCTTGCCCAAACTCAAAAAAGCCTATGAAAAAGGTACCCGGAGCATCTCATGGGGCCCCCTACTGACCCCGGGCCCTCAGGCAGTGCCCGAGTTTCCAAATGGTCAGTCCGCCCCTGCTTGGACCCTTTGTTTCTTGGGTAATTTTTACAATAAAGCATTGTTGCCCAAATGCCAGGAGCATGAGAGGTGACTGATGTCATTTCTCTAAGCTAAAGGAACAGAGTCACAAGATATTCTACTTAGAACAAGATAGGAACCTATTTATGAGATTGAACATGTTTATGACATCTTGTAATGTCACATTAGAAGATACGAACCTGTTTAAAGATGTCTACTTGCTTGAGAAGTTAGAAATCTTTCAGTTTAAGGTAGATGAGAAGAAGTTTAGGGTGGATGAGAAGCTGATTTGAAGCAAAAGTGTGACTTTCTAGAGAACAATGTGGACTCGATATGGCGTGACTGTTATCCTCACTGAACCTTTCTGCTGCCTCTTCCTATAGTGGGTGTGGCGCCCACCCACTTCGGGAAAGCTGCCAGGAAAATGGTTTAAAAGCCGGGATCGATTGGGAGTCCCATAGTTGCCAGAGGACGCTCTGACGCTAAGACTTTTGCCAAGGTTATATGGGCTCATCGATTGGTCACTTTTACGGCTTCACCGTGACCCCCTGTGCAGTATGATTCCTATGGGATCTATTCCTTCCCACCTTTACATAGCTTTGGTAATGTATTAATTATATGCTGTGACACTGTCAAGTGATGTGTCTATTTCATGCTGTAATGCTCACATTCTTACTGGTGTGTGTTATTATACAGATTGTGATGACTATAAGATATATCCTCCTGTGTGTCGTGTGATAATAAAAGTGGAGGTTTTGACAGTGAAAGAAAATTGCAGTTGAATCCTGTTATTTCTTGGAGTGACGGGTGAATGCTATGATGTGCCAGGGCAGGTGTTCATTTGGTAGAGGGTCTTTCACATGCGTAGAACATGTAATGGTGTAAATGCTGATTAAAAATTCCGTGTGACCACATGTTGATTGTGTGCGTGCATATGACTTGCTTTTAGTTATTGCACCCAGCATTGCCGTTACAGTTTAGCACTACCCTCTTGACCAGGGGCGGACTGACCATTTGGAAAATCTGGCACTGCCCGAGGACCCGGGGTCAGTAGGGGGCCCCATGAGATGCCCCTGGTACCTTTTTCATAGGATTTTTGAATTTGGGCAAGGACACATTGGCCTAATGATCCCCTATTGCCCGGGGGCCCCATGAGTTGTCAGTCTGCCCTTCTTGACTGAATATGTTTTGGGACCTCCTACGCTCTGCGCCGTCAGACAACAGGCATCTTCCACACTTGCACATCCAGAGTCAGTAGTACAGTCCTTGAGCTGGTTTATAATTGTTTTTATTAAGGGGTTAACAACTTGGATGGGGTCTAGGGGTATATGGGATGCCCAAGGAACTGCAAAACTTGAGGACAAACTTCTTAGCAACAAAAACTGTACAAAACATGAATCAAGAAAAACAACACTGTCTCTTTAACCCCTCGCCTTCCTGAGGATTTACCCTTCCTTCCTGACCAGGCCATTTCTTTGCGTTACGGCGGTGCGTTACTTTAACGGACACTTAAGCGGTCATGCAACGCTGCACCCGGATGAAATGTATGTCCTTTTTTTCCCCCAAAAAAGGAGCATTCTTTCCATGGTATTTGATCGACTGAGCGGTTTTTATTTTTTGCGCTGTCAAAAAAAAAGCCAGATAATTTTGAGAAAAAAAACAATATTTTTGAATTTTGCTATTAAACTTGTCCAGTAAAAAAAAAAAAAAAAATCTAATTTCATCATAAATTTAGGCCAAAATGTATTCTGCTCCGTGTCTTTGCTAAAAAATAAACAAAATCCCAATCCGTGTAAATTAATTGGTTTACACAAAAGTTATAGCGTTTACAAATGGCGATATAGATACTGGGATTTTATAATTATTATTTTTACTAGTAATGGCGGCGATCCGCGACTTATAGCAGGACTGCGGCGGGTATTCTGACACTGTGAGGAACTGACTTGGTGTCACTGACATCCCCAGTGACACCAATACAGTGATCAGTGCTAATAAAAAGCACCGACACTGTACTAATGGTACTGGGCAGGAAGGGGTTAACATGTGGGGTGATCAAAGGGTTAACTGTGTGCTGTTTTACTCTGGAGGTGGGGGGTGTGTGCTTCACTGTAAGCACACTGCTTTGCATGGTTCTGCTATGCTGACAGGGGAGAGATCTGTATTGTTTACTTACAGTTCTCTCCCGCCATCGGTAATGCTCCTTGATCACCGGGTGCCGACGAGTAATCACCAGCCGGGACCCAGTGATTAACAGCTGAGGCGTGAATAGTGGCGTGGGTAGGGCGTTCACGCATGCCCCCTACCCAGGAAATGCAAAATCACGTAATATATATGTGATTTTGCCCACCCGTGTCACCCTGTAGAAATATTACTGCTATAGGGCAGACGGGAAGAGGTTAAGGAGCACTAAGTCTCCTTGGTGTTCCTCCTCAGACCCCAGATGATTCTTTCTCTTCGCCCAGCTGTACTGAGGGTAACCCTGAGAAAGAGGTCCCAGAAGCTTGCAATTAAGCAGTTCCAAATGAGAACTAGTTGGGTATTGCACCCGCCCTCTCCCCTGTCCCAGGGGGGCTATGAGTGCTTACATGGTCCTGTCCTATCAGCTCAGGGGGTTTGTAGCTGCTTTAAGGCCTTTCTCTGGGCTGGCTCCTTTTCCGCTGCTCAGGATGTCCTCCCTGGGGGACTTTGAGCAGTAGACATCCTCTTGTCCATCAACCAGCCGGTAGGTAGGCTCCCCTCCCTGGGGCCCCCTCCCAGGCTCCACGCTCCAGCCTTCCTCTCAGTTCATCTTAAACCCGATTCCCCTTGCTCCCCAGGCTCTGTCATATTTGAGGGTTGTCCTTGGGCACCATGTCCAACCTCCTGCCAGGGGATTGACCAAGATCTCTCATACATGTAGATCTGGCCCTCCTCCCCTCATCCACCCCTCTTCCAGAAACTTCTCCAGTTTCTGGAAGGGTGGGAGGGATTCAGAAGCCCTGACCTGTAGAACCCCCCAGCCTGTCCAGAGGTGGACTCATTGCCTCGCTCTCAGGCTGACTAATCCCAGGCTGCTGCTCTATCTAAAAAACATCAAGCCTAGCTAACCCGGTGGGCTTTACATCAGTATAACATTTAATTAAGTAATGACAGATAAAGATAATATTAGAAAATGTAATAACAATACTTAAGTAAAGATGCTGTTTCCGCCACGGATTCCGCCCACTTTCACAGCGTGGCACAAATAACCAAACCAGACGCATGCGTGATGTAGCTCTGAGGTGAGACAGTTATTCCAAGCTTTTGCTGTAGTATATCTATAGGACTCAAATGTAAAAAAAATGTTCAACCCATTCCCCTTGGAGCAAAATGACCTTCTAAGGAAGACATCATATTCCTGAAAGGAGACTAATGGGCTGGCTTAACCACATAGTCAATTTACAATGACATTCCTATAGCATTAAGTCATCTAAGGTAACTAGACTTTGGAGGCTTGCTTTCTTAGATAATATGAGACAATATGCAGTTTCCCCATAAGTTGGGTGCAGCGTGATACAGCGGCGGTAATGACACTGAAGCCTGGGATGCAAAAACAAATGTATTGAAGAGCCTCCAATGGAACTTGCCGGTCTCTGCCAGGACTTTCAAATGCTATTCACGGAATCTCTGTTAGGACCTCCAATGTTGCTCACAGAATCTCTGCTAAGACTTCCTATGGTACTTGTAAAATACCTGACAGGACTTCCTATGGTACTCATAAAATACCTGCCAGGACTTCCTATGGTACTTGTAAAATACCTTAGGAAAAAGGGTCAGCTGAACACCGGAGGATAGATGAATATAGTGTGTATTTATTGGTCCATAGGACACACAAAACACCAGGACATGAATACGGGACCTGTTAACACGTTTCACACCATCTCGTACTTAATCATTTTCTGTGTGTCCTATGGATCAATAAATACACAATATATTCATCTATCCTCCAGTGTGCGGCTGACCCTTCTCTTTATTGCATCGTGTGTGGTGGCGAGCCAGAGCCTGCACCTGTTGTGGATTGATCTGGATTGTTTGCCTGAGCGGTATACATCTGCTCTTTGGATTCAACACTCGTAAAACCCCTACCAGGGTACTCACAGACTCCCTTCCAGGACTTCCAATGGTACTCACTGAATCCCTGCCAGGACTTCCAATGGTACTCACAGAATCCCTGCTTAGACTTCCAATGGTACTCGCAGAATCCCTACCAGGACTTCCAATACTACTTACAGAAACTTTGCCAGGACTTCCAATACTACTTACAGAATCCCTGCCAGGACTTCCAATGGTACTTGCAGAATCCCTGCCAGGACTTCCAATGTTACTTGCAGAATCCCTGCCTAGACTTCCAATGCTACTCACTGAATCCCTGCCAGGACTTCCAATGGTACTCGCAGAATCCCTGCCAGGACTTCCAATGGTACTCGCAGAATCCCTGCCAGGACTTCCAATGGTACTCGCAGAATCCCTGCCAGGACTTCCAATGGTACTCGCAGAATCCCTGCCAGGACTTCCAATGGTACTCACAGAATCCCTGCCAGGACTACCAATGTTACTTGCAGAATCCCTGCCTAGACTTCCAATGCTACTCACAGAATCCCTGCCAGGACTTCCAATGCTACTCACATAATCCCTGCCAGGACTTCCAATGGTACTTGCAGAATCCCTGCCAGGACTTCCAATGTTACTTGCAGAATCCATGCCTAGACTTCCAATGCTACTCACTGAATCCCTGCCAGGACTTCCAATGGTACTCGCAGAATCCCTGCCAGGACTTCCAATGGTACTCGCAGAATCCCTGCCAGGACTTCCAATGGTACTCGCAGAATCCATGCCAGGACTTCCAATGGTACTCGCAGAATCCCTGCCAGGACTTCCAATGGTACTCACAGAATCCCTGCCAGGACTACCAATGGTACTCGCAGAATCCCTGCCAGGACTTCCAATGGTACTCACAGAATCCCTGCCAGGACTACCACTGTTACTTGCAGAATCCCTGCCTAGACTTCCAATGCTACTCACAGAATCCCTGCCAGGACTTCCAATGCTACTCACATAATCCCTGCCAGGACTTCCAATTGTACTCACATAATCCCTGCCAGGACTTCCAATTGTACTTGCAGATTCCCTGCTAGGACTTGCAGTGGTACTCACAGAATTCCTGCCAGGACATCCAATGCTACTCACAGAATTCCTGCCTGAACTTCCTATTGTACTTACAGAATCCCTTAAAGGACTTCCAATGGTACTTACTGAATCCCTACCAGGACATCCTAAGGTACTTACAGAATCTCTGGCACACAGCACACACCCATTGACTACCAATCACCTTACTTCAAGGTGGGCGCATACACAACTTATACAGCGTGTGGATATCCAGTATCCAGTAATTTTCATTTTAGCCCCCCCCCCCGTTTTGGGGACAAAAAAATACTCTGCTTTTTATTTAATGTAGCTGGTTTACAATACACAGTGGCTGCTATAGGCCACGTTCTGACGCATTTCACCCTGATTGAGCCTAATCACAGAGGCCTGCTCTATAATTAGGGGGAAATGCATCAAAGGGGCGTGGCCTAGGGCGTGGAGTGTTTATTGGACATGAGACACATAATAATATAATAATAGTACTATGATGTGAACAGTATGCGGCTTTACCTTCACTATTTCGCAAGACTGTTATCGAGTTTCATTTAGAGGGCCAAACAGCGGAGCCGTCGGAAATAATTTTTTTTTTTTGCTCACACCAAAGTCATACTTTAATACTGAGTATCACTACCTCGATGAAAACAAATTCATTGGGCGTTGTTAAAATGAACCGCGGCATCGGCATCCTGCCGAGACGATTTTATTGCTCGCTAATTGCCCGGAAAGGGAATGATTTAATCTGTCAGTCAGGAGCTACAATGCAGTCGTCATCGCCGCTATTTATTGGTAACTTGGTTACAAATTAGAAGCATCGGCGGGATTGATGGAGCCGATTGCGCGGCTGATACGCCGCAGCGAAAAGCCGCCGATGTTTTCATCTGCATTTCATTTTTCAGCGAGATACAGACCTTCAAAATGCCACAGTGAAAGGTTGCCGAGGGCGCGGAGATTCGAGATCAATTATAGGAGTAGCTCGCTCCAATTTATCATCGAGAGATAGCATCTGTGCGGAACTGAAGGAGTTCGCCAGTCAATACAGCAGGACATAGATAGGAGGCAGACAGTGTATGCAAAGTGGAGATAACGTCCCGCTACAATTCTCCGGTGACACCTAAAATGCTGGGTGACTGGAGGACATCTGCCAGATCTGAGAAAGAAATTGTCAGGGAAATGTAGAGTCTGTGTGATGATGTTTCAGATAGAGTGTGTGTGTGTATGTATATATATATATATATTCATTATATATATACAGCATCTCCCAGAAGTGAGTCCACCCCTCCCCCGGACTGTATACAATATATATATATACAGTACAGTGCACCCCTCCCCCGGACTGTATACAATATATATATATACAGTACAGTACACCCCTCCCTGGGACTGTATACAATGTGTATATATATATACAGTACCACCCAGAAGTGAGTCCACCCCTCCCCCAGACTATATACAATGTTTATATATATATACAGCATCTCCCAGAAGTGAGTCCACCCCTCCCCCGGACTGTATACAATATATATATATATATACACAGTACAGTACACCCCTCCCCGGGACTGTATACAATGTGTATATATATATATATATATACACAGTACCACCCAGAAGTGAGTCCACCCCCTCCCCCAAAATGTATACAATGTTTTTATATATATATATATATATATAGAGTACAGTACACCCCTCCCCAGGACTGTATACAATGTGTGTGTATATATATATATATATATATATATAGATATATATATATATATATATATATATATATATATATATATATACAGTACCACCCAGAAGTGAGTCCACCCCTCCCCCGGACTGTATACAATGTATATACATATATATATATATATATATATATATATATATATATATATATATATATATACAGTACAGTACACCCCTCCCTGGGACTGTATAGAATGTGTGTATATATATATATATATATATATATATATATATATATACACACACAGCATCTCCTAGAAGTGAGTCCACCCCTCCCCCGTACTGTATACAATATATACATATATCTCCAAGAAGTAAGTTCACCCCTCCCCCAGACTGTATACTATATATATATATTTTTTTTGTCAATATTTGATTCTATCTTTCCATGTGACAACACTGAAGAAATGGCACCGCGAGGCCTGTTCTGAGGGGAACCTATCCTGGTAAACCGCTGTATGGTCTTGGCCACCATGCTGCAGCTCAGTTTCAGGGTCTTGGCAATCTTCTTATAGCCTAGGCCATCTTTATGAAGATCAACAATTCTTTTTTTCAGATCCTCAGAGAGTTCTTTGCCATGAGGTGCCATGTTAAACCTCCAGTGACCAGTATGAGAGTGAGAGCGATAACACCAAATTTAACCCACCCGCTCCCCATTCACACCTGAGACCTTGTAACAGTAAGGAGTCACATGACACCAGGGAGAGAAAATGGCTAATTGGGCCCAATTTGGACCTTGTCACTCAGGGGTGGACTCACTTTTGTTGCCAGCGGTTTAGACATTAATGGCGGAGTGTTGAGTTATTTTGAGGGGACAGCAAATTTCCATGTTATACAAGCTGTACACTGACTACGTCACATTGTAGCAAAGTGTCATTTCTTCAGTGTTGTCACATGAAAGAGAGAATCAAAGATTTACAAAAATGTGAGGGGGGGACTCGCTTCTGGGAGATACTGTATATATATATATACAGCACCCCTAACCACACGAAGCCCCGACCGCTTCAACCCTGGCAGAATGACCACACCAAAAATCTCAAGCGACGCAGTCGCGCGCTAGAGCGACTATGGCGCAAAACCAGATCCCAACAAGCGTTCACCTGTTATAAATCCGCCTTCCTCACCTACACTTCCTCCCTCCACGCTGCCAAGCAAGCCTACTTTGTAACCCTCATCAATACCCTCTCCTCCAGCCCTCGCCGACTCTTCTCCACTTTCAACTCTCTGCTGTCTCCGCCCCCACCTCCGCCCAGTACCTCACTCACCGCCCACGAGATTGCTAACCACTTCCAAAGCAAGATCGATGCAATGCGCAGGGACATCACCACTGCTCAGACTTCCGCCCCACCTAGCATTCCTCACATGAAAACCCCCTCAACACTCCTCTCCTTCGACCTCGCCGCTGTCTAGACCTCCACCCCACCCAACATTCCTCACACTAAAACCCCCTCAACACTCCACTTCTTCGACCTCGCTACCACTGAAGAGGTCACTAAGGTCTTCTCTGAAGCTCGCCTTACCACCTGCCCCCTTGACCCTGTCCCCACACAACTCCTACGATCACCCTCCTCCTCCGTCCTACGCTCTCTCACACACATCTTTAATCTCTCCCTCTCTACTGGCACATTCCCCTCCCCACTGAAGCACGCGCACATCACTCCCATACTTAAAAAACCCTCCCTGGATCCCACCGACCTAAACAACCTTAGACCCATCTCCCTGCTGCCATTTTCATCCAAACTCCTTGAGCGCTTAGTCTATAATCGCCTAAGCTCCTACCTCACCGACAACAACCTCCTTGATCCCCTGCAGTCTGGCTTCTGTCCCCTACGCTCCACCGAAACCGCCTTACTCAAACTCTCCAAAGACCTGCTAACCGCCCAAGCCAATGGCCACAACTCAGTGCTCCTACTCCTCGACCTCTCCACGGCTTTCGACATGGTCGACCACCCCCTCCTCCTCAAAAAACTATACTCTCTTGGCTTCAGAGACTCTGCTTTCTCCTGGCTCTCTTCCTATCTATCACAGCGCTCCTTCAGTGTTACTTATAACGCTGCCACCTCCCCCTCTCTGTTAGGGTTCCCCAAGGTTCTGTCCTCGGGCCCCTTCTCTTCTCCATCTACACCTCCTCCATTGGCCAACTGATACACTCCCATGGCTTCAGCTACCATCTCTATGCTGATGACACTCAAATCTACCTCTAAACCCCTCGCCTCACCCCTACAGTCTCCGCCCGTATCACAAGCCTACTGAGCGACATATCAGATTGGATGTCGCTCCACTTCCTCAAATTAAACCTTGCCAAAACCAAGCTCCTAGTTTTCCCCCCATCCGACCTCTCCATCACGACCAACAATGGCACCATCAGCCCCACCCCGCAAGCCAGAGTACTAGGTGTCATTCTAGACTCCAATCTGTCTTTCCAGCTCCAGATCCAATCGCTGACAAATTCATGCAGACTCCACCTCCGCAACATCTCCAAAATACGTCCGTTCCTAACTCCATCCACTCCCTTATCATATCACGACTCGATTACTGCAACTCCCTCCTCACCGGCTTACCTCACCACAGGCTATCCCCGCTTCAGTCTATCCTGAATTCTGCGGCCAGACTCATCCACCTTACTGACCTCTCCGTATCCGCCACCCCTCTCTGCCAATCCCTCCACTGGCTTCCGATTGCCCAACGCATAAAATTCAAAATATTACCATTGACGTACAAAGCTGTTCATAACGCTGCCCCAAACTACATCACTGACCTGATACCCAAATACCCCCCAAACGTACTCTCCACTCCTCACAAGACCTCCTACTCTCTAGTTCCCTAGTCTCCTCCTCCCATGCCCGTCTCCAGGACTTCTCCAGGACTTCCCCCATCCTCCGGAACTCACTACCCCAATCCATCAGAGTGTCACCTACCCTCCTCACCTTTAGGCGCACCCTGAAAACCCATCTCTTCAGAGAAGCCTACCCCGCCCTCACCTGATTGCCGATCTTCCCACCACTCCATCCCCCACAGCTATTTCCTCCTGTACCACTCTCCCCTCCCTCCTAGATTGTAAGCTCCAAGGAGCAGGGCCCTCGAACCCCTCATGTATCACATTGTATTGTTACTGTGCTGTCTTGTGTATTGTCTCCCATTATAATGTACAGCGCTGAGCAAACTGTTGGCGCTATATAAATACTGTATAATAATAATAATGAAGAAGAAATTTTTTTTTCTCTTTATTTTATTGGATATGTTTTAAAGCAGAAAGTAGAAAATATGTACAGTATATATTTTTTTTAATTCGGTCTATTTGTTCATAAAATAAAAAATAAATAAATAAAAAACAGTGGTGATCAAATAACACTTAAACAAAGCTTTATTTGTGTGAAAAAAATGATATAAATTTAATTTGGGTACAGTGTTGCATGACCGCGCAATCACCAGTTAAAATAGCGCAGTGCCGAATAGCAAAAAAAATATCCTGGTCATGAAGGGGGGTAAAATCTTTCTGAGCTCAAGGAACAATGTATACATAGTGGATTAGGGCAGGAGCATCATGGGTCCCTGAGCAAAGTAATGCAGTGGGGGCCCTACCAGCCTGCTCCAATTTACACACCTACTCTCAAGAATTAAAGTATAAATAGCTGATAGAATTAAACATCTATTTATTAGTACTTTCAATAAAATTGATTTTAAACAATAAGAAAACATGTTAAAAATCAGAGACTAATCAACACAAAGGGCATAGTGTGTGTGTGGGGGGGGGGGGGGCACAGTACAGGGGGGGTCAGAAGGGCCCAATACTGGGATCAGGAGGGCACAGTATAGGTTCTGGGATGATGTCCATCCTGGGACAGATTAGTAAAAAGCGTGACTGTCCCAGCAAATCCAGGACAGTTGGCAAGTATGAAGTAATACAAGATTATCATGGGGTTCCCAATGCCCCTGGGGTCCCTGGCCAGTGCCCAGAGGCACAGTACAGATGGGGTCAGATGGGCCCAATGCTGGGATCAGGAGGGCACAGTACAGGTTCTGGGATGCTGCACAGGCCATGCAGGGACAGATTAGTAAAAAGCGTGACTGTCCCAGCAAATCCGGGACAGTTGGCAAGTATGAAGTAATGTTAGATTATCATGGGGTGCCCATGCACCTGGAGCCCCTGGCCAGTACCCAGAGGCACAGTACAGGGGGGGTCTGACGGGCCCAATGCTGGGATCAGGAGGGGACACAGTACAGGTTCTGGGATGCTGCCCAGGCCATCCAGGGACAAATTAGTAGGGCACAGTACATTGGGGGCACAGTACAGGGAGGGGGGTCAGAAAGGCCCAGTGCTGGGATCAGGAGGGCACAGTACAGGTTCTGGGATGCTGCTCAGGCCATCCAGGGACAGATTAGTAAAAAGCGTGACTGTCCCAGCAAATCCGGGACAGTTGGCAAGTATGAAGTAATGCAAGATTATCATGGGGCCCCCATGCACCTGGGGCCCCTGGCCAGTGCCGAGCGGCACAGTACAGGGAGGGGGTCAGAAGGGCCCAATACTGTGATCAGGAGGGGGTACAGTACAGGTTCTGGGATGCTGGTCAGGCCATGCAGGGACAGATTAGTAAAAAGCGTGACTGTCCCAGCAAATCCGGGACAGTTGGCAAGTATGACGTAATGCAAGATTATCATGGGTCCCCCATGCACCTGGGGCCCCTGGCCAGTACCCAGAGGCACAGAACGGGGGGGGTCAGAAGGGCCCAATACTGTGATCAGGAGGGGGTACAGTACAGGTTCTGGGATGCTGCACAGGCCATGCAGGGACAGATTAGTAAAAAGTGTGACTGTCCCAGCAAATTCGGGACAGTTGGCAAGTATGAAGTAATACAAGATTATCATGGGGCGCCCATGCACCTGGGGCCCCTGGCCAGTTCCCAGGGTGGCCATGCATTAAGACAGCTCTGGATTGGGGATACAACATGTGCAGAATTTTAACCAGCTGAGTGAAGAGCAGTGTTTTTGAGCAGCAGGAAAGCATGGCAGTAATAACTGACACATCGGCATTCTCTAAAATATTCCATCCTTTCCCTTTGAAAGAAAACGAAGCCCAGCTTGCCATTCGGGCCGTCTATCTTTGTAGGAACAATGTGACACCTTTCTTTCACACTTCCCTAATTCTGGCCGTCTCCCAGTATATCATGAAGACGGCTGACACGGGAAGTGTGATAAGGAAAATCTCTCCAGGCGTATCTGTTTTTTTTCTTTCTCTCTCTCTCTCTCTCTGTCTCTCTCTCTCTCTCTCTCTCTCTCTCCCTCTCTCTCTCTCTCGTGGTCACACATGGTAAGTTCACATTTGCAAAGTCAAAAGCGAGCAAATTGCTCTTCTCCCTCCTCTTCCTCGCGGGTCACAGGCAGTTCTGCGGCGAAAGCCGCTCATTTCCACCAAGGCTGCTCGGAATATAAAAATATTTACTGGAAGAGAAGGTTTTAATAGGAGAACCGAACTAACAACCTGGAAAGAGGCACTACGAAAAAAAAGAAAAAAAATCTGCTCGTCAGTATTCCGATGGCGTGCGCCGGCGTGCCACTGTCTTTGTATATCATTAGCAGGGCAGCGGTGTTCTCCGCACTTAATGGGAGAGCTCAGTCAGAAACTTTAATCCCCATGGTGCGTTTAATTGTCCTGGCTCAGTTTTTCACCTGAGTGTCCCCTTTTTAACCCTTGCGCGTTCCGTCTCTGGCAGCTGAATGAAATAAATGTCTTCGGGGGATGAAAGTCTTTAGTTCTCCTTTCTGTTTTTGATGTAAGAACATTTGAGAACAGCGTGGAAATGGATTAGATTTTTTTTTTCTTTTTTTTAATTTTTGAACAGGCAGCGTCAGCCTTTGCCTGAAGGATTCATTTTTCTAGGAGGGTGCATAAGCAAGATGTACTCAATTATTTTTCCTTTTTATTTTCAGTATGGCTGTTATCCGCCACTGGTGGGGAGTTTAATTAATCTGCTGTTGGCGGCGGCTATCAGGATACAGGGAACGATTGCGATAGGTGGGGAAAGGTTGGCGCCTAACCCTTGGGGTACTTGTAATGGGTACCTTATTTCAGGTACTTATATAGAGCTGCAGCGCTTTACATATATATTGTACATTCACATCAGTCCCCAACCCTCAAGAGGCGTACAATCTAAGGTCCCTAACCCACATTTATACTGTACATACACGTACTAGGGCCAATTTAGACAGGAGCCAATTAACCTACCAGCATGTCTTTAGAGTGTGGGAGGAAACCCACACAGGCACAGGGAGAACATGCAAACTCCAGGAAGGTGGTGCCGTGGTTGGGATTTGAACCAACGACCCTAGTGCTGCCAGGCGGAAGTGCTAACCATTTAGCCACTGTGCTACCCATACCTTGCTTTTTGATGACAAGCCTACTGTCACCCCCTGAAAAACAGCACTTAGGCCAGGGGAAGCGAGGACCGGTGCTCATGTTCTTATATTCCTTTGTTGTCCAGTGTGGCGGCTGGGGCATGTCCTTGGCCATGCTCTGCTGCCCCTGGCCATGCTCTGCTGCCCTTGGCCATGCTCTGCTTCCTAGATCACTGGACTGACTGGCTGGGCCACAGCATAATTGGTTGCTGTGAAGGGGCAGTGACAAAAATGGCCACTTTAGGCAGCAAGTAACCTAGGACTTTGATTGACCCAGCCACCTACACCCTAGCAACCATTGACCCATAGCTGTACAATGTCAAGGTTGGTTCAGAACTGCTTTCCTCTAAGTAAGAGTCAATGGGAATGCAAAACAACCTGATGCCACTTAAAAGAGGGTCCCCTGCTGGTCAGATGAGGGACAACTTCAGGTCAGAAGAGGATCAACTGCAGGTCAGAAGAGGGACAATGTCAGGTTAGAAATGGATCAACTGCAGGCCTGCAAAGGGTCAACTGCTGGTCAAAAGAAGGGTGAATGTAAGTCAGAAGTATATCATCCACAGGGCAGAAGAGGGTCAAATTCAGGCCAGAAGAGCAGGAACTGCAAGTAAAAAGAGGGTGGAAGGGCAAAAATGGCCGCTTCAGGTGGCAATTAACCTAGGAGCTTGTGTGGCCCAGCCGCCTGCACCCTAGCCACCAATGACATATAGCTACACAGTGTCATTGGTTGCTAGGCTGGTTGAGAGCTGCTTTTATCTCAGTACGAATCAATGGAAGTGCAAAACAACCTGATGCCGCTTGGAAGAGGGTCATGTGCAGGTCAGACGAGGAACAACTACAGGTTAGAAGAGGATCAACTGCAGGTTAGAAGAGGATCAACTGCAGGTCAGAACAGGGACAATGTCAGGTTAGAAATGGATCAACTGCAGGCCAGCAAAGGGTCAACTGCTAGTCAAAAGAAGGGTGATTGTAAGTCAGAAGTAGATCAAATGCAGGGCAGAAGAGGGTCATATTCAGCCCAGAAGAGCGTGAACTGCAAGTAAAAAGAGGGTTAAAATGGCCACCTTAGGTGGCAATTAACCTAGGACATGGTGTGGCCCAGCTGCCTGTACCCTAGCAACCAATGATCCATAGCTGTACCCGGAACCAGTCTGCCCATTCTTCTCGGCCACTTAATTAGGTCCACCTTGTTAGTGTCAAGAAAGTCTCCCCAACACCATTCCACCACCACCACCAGCCTGAACCATTGATAAAAGGCAGGATGGATCCACCACACCATTCCACCACCACCACCACCAGCCTGAACCGTTGATACAAGGCAGGATGGATCCACCACACCATTCCACCACCAGTCTGAACCATTGATACAAGGCAGGGTGGATCGACCACACCATTCCACCACCAGCACCAGCCTGAACTATTGATACAAGGCAGGATGGATCCACCACACCATTCCACCACCAGTCTGAACCATTGATACAAGGCAGGGTGGATCGACCACACCATTCCACCACCACCACCAGCCTGAACCATTGATACAAGGCAGGATGGATCCACCACACCATTCCACCACCAGTCTGAACCATTGATACAAGGCAGGGTGGATCGACCACACCATTCCACCACCACCACCAGCCTGAACCATTGATACAAGGCAGGATGGATCCATCACACCATTCCACCACCACCACCAGCCTGAACCATTGATACAAGGCAGGATGGATCCATGCTTTCATGTTGTTTATGCAAAATTCTGACCCTACCATCTGAATGTCACAGCAAGCAGTCTGCCCATTCTCCTCTGACCTTTGACATCAGCAAAGCATTTTGCTCCACACAACTGCTGCTCACTGGATTTTTTCCTTTTTTTTGAACCATGAGATGGTTGTGAATGAAAATCAGCAGTTTTTGAAATACTCAGAGCAGCTTGTCTGGCACCAACAACCATGCCACGTTCAAAGTCACTTATATCCCCTTTCTTTTCTATTTTGATGCTCGGTTTGAACTTCAGCAAGTTGGCTTCACCACATCTAGATGCCTAAATGCATTGAGTTGCTGCCATGTGATTGGCTGGTTATCAATTTGTGTTACCAAGCAATTGAACAGGTGGACCTAATAAAGTGGCCGGTGGGTGTATATGAACATTATTCAATACATGAGAATTTGCATATATAAAAATATTGTAGAGCATACTCTGTAATTCTTACAACTCCAGTTGAACTTTATCCCACCTCTGTGGACACCCTCATGCATGATGTGGATTGTAAAACCGGGGCAGCAAGGAGCCCGTAGCATGTTGTGTAAGATGCTGATATGACACCCAGACAGGAGTTTCCTTGATCTCTACGGAGAATTCTGAGCGAGGTAAATGTCAAACATAACCCTCTCCTGATATAAACATCTACCTGCACCGTGCGGCCTAATCCCGATGTGACGGTTAAATGTCACTCTCTTGTCTGTATCATCATATTTGAAGCTGGCAGTGTAATTAGGATGGTAATACCATAAATAAATTGAAAAATTGCTGCTCTTTTTATGCTTTCTCTGCACGTATTATGCAGGAAGTTGGTTCACTCACCTAGTCTATAACAACCATTCTCAACCAAGGTTCTGTGGACTCCTGATGTTCCTCCAGAGGTTGCTAGGGGTTCCTTGTAGTTGGTTGACTTCCGATTCCATGGTGCCTATATAGTTCTAAGGCCAATGACTCCTGATGTTCCTCTAGAGCTTGCTAGGAGCTCCTTGTAGTTGGTTGACTTCCTATTTGATAGTGCCTACATAGTTCTAGGGCCAATGACTCCTGATGTTCCTCCAGACGTTGCTAGGGGTTCCCTGTAGTTCATTGACTTCCTATTCGATAGTGGCTACATAGTTCTAGGGCCAATGACTCCTGATGTTCCTCCAGAGGTTGAAAGGGGTTCCTTGTAGTTGGTTGACTTCCTATTCGTAGTGCCTACATAGTTCTAGGGCCAATGACTCCTGATGTTCCTCCAGAGGTTGCTAGGGGTTCCTTGTAGTTGGTTGACTTCCTATTCGATAGTGCCTACATAGTTCTAGGGCCAATGACTCCTGATGTTCCTCCAGAGGTTGCTAGGGGTTCCTTGTAGTTGGTTGTCAGGAGTCATGTTCCTCCAGACATTGCTAGGGGTTCCTTGTAGTTGGTTGACTTCCGATTCGATGGTGCCTACATAGTTCTAGGGCCAATGACTCCTGATGTTCCTCCAGAGGTTGCTAGGGGTTCCTTGTAGTTGGTTGACTTCCGATTCCATGGTGCCTATATAGTTCTAAGGCCAATGACTCCTGATGTTCCTCCAGAGGTTGCTAGGAGTTCCTTGTAGTTGGTTGACTTCCTATTTGATGGTGCCTACATAGTTCTAGGGCCAATGACTCCTGATGTTCCTCCAGAGGTTGCTAGGGGTGCCTTGTAGTTGGTTGACTTCCTATTCGATAGTGCCTCTATAGTTCTAGGGCCAATGACTCCTGATGTTCCTCCAGAGGTTGCTAGGGGTTCCCTGTAGTTCGTTGACTTCCTATTCGTAGTGCCTACAAAGTTCTAGGGCCAATGACTCCTGATGTTCCTCCAGAGGTTGCTAGGGGTTCCTTGTAGTTGGTTGACTTCCTTTTCGATGGTGCCTACATAGTTCATAGGCCAATGCCACTAGGCAAAGCCATCAATAATGTTTTGAGCTGTCTTTAGGTGTGGCATTCTGATCATCACTGTATGGGCTCATGTACACTGCAGCTAATAAACTCATGTTTAGGAACTGTTCAGCGTTTTTTTTTTCAGCAGCCCCTAAACTCACCCTAATGTTCTCCTATGTGTCCATGTACACATTTTCATTTACAGTTGTTTACAGGCATTTGAGTTTACAGTCGTTTTTTTGAACGCAGAAAACTTGCGTTCAGCAGTTGATTTCAGTGTTTCGAACGCAAAACGCTTGTAAACGTGGCAAGTTGTGTTTATAAGCATTTGCGTTTGAAAAAATTTTTTAAGTTCCCCATGCTGTTCAGAACCTTTTTTCATCATGAAAAATGTGTGCAAGCATTTCCAAGGCACTCAAATGGACAAAACACTGAACACAGGATGTTCCTACTAAGCTTGTCACATATTGTAATGACCAATTCACAGCTCAGACCTCTCCCACCCTTGGAAACAAAAGATATGTTAATGACCATTCACACCTGAAATTCCTCCTGAAGACCCCTGCCAGGTGACCTTAATGACTCCCTCCACCAGACACCTTTCCCACCCTTGGAAACAAAAGAAATGTTAATGAGCAACTCACACCTAAGCTAATCTCAACACATACTGCTGTCTCTGCTTCTACTCTCTGTATTTCTCTGAAACCGTCTGAAATAGTTAATAATTTACCACTTTTCAGTGCATTCTGGGCATTTGGGAGGTTCTCCTGTGCTTATCTTTAAAAAACGATTCTAAATGCGCATAAACATGGTATGCAAGCGCGGCTAAACAGATGTTTTTTAACCTACGCTTTCCGGCAGTCAGTTTCCATCGTTCAGAAGTGTCCCGTGTATATGGGGTCTAAGGGTTGCATTCTTCCTCCTGACCACCAACATAAGGGGCATTTTTCCATTTGTCCCCCAATGAATTGGATTTTGAAAGGGTTCTCAAAAACCTGAAAATTACTTCAGGAGTTCCTCCGGGATAAAAAGATGGACAAAGGTTAGTCTACGATAAATTAAAAATCTATTCTGTGCAGACAGAGCCAGTCCACATGGAAGAAAAATATATTTTAAAAATATTCTTCCCAAATATATTGCCACATATTTGAAATACTACACTTTTGGCCGTATTCAATATATTAAAATATAAATAAATATATATATATACAGTATCTCCTAGAAGTGAGTCCCCCCCTCACATTTTTATAAATATTTGATTCTCTCTTTTCATGTGACAACACTGAAGAAATGACACTTTGCTACAATGTGACGTAGTCAGTGTACAGCTTGTATAACATGGAAATTTGCTGTCCCCTCAAAATAACTCAACACACCGCCATTAATGTCTGATGTAAAGGAGGACTCTGATGGGGACCCTGAAGTAAGGGAGGGCTCTAATGGGGATCCTGATGTTAGGGGGCTCTGATGGGGACCCTGATGTAAGGGGAACTCTGATGGGGACCCTGATGTAAGGGGGGCTCTGATGGGGACCCTGATGTAAGGGGGACTCTGGTGGAGACCCTGGTGGGGACTCTGATGGGGACTCCGATGTAAGAGGGACTCTGCTGGGGACCCTGATGTGAAGGGGGACTCTGATGGGGACCCTGATATAAGGGGGACTCTGATGGGGACCCTGATGTGAAGGGGGACTCTGATGGGTACCCTGATGTAAGGGGGACTCTGATGGGGACCCTGCTGTATGGGAGGACTCTGCTGGGAACCCAGATGTAAGGGGAGAGTCTGATGGGGACCCTGATGTAAGGGGGACTCTGATGGAGACCCTGATGGGGACCCTGATGTAAGGGGGACTCTGGTGGGGACCCTGATGTAAGGGGGACTCTGATGGGGACCCTGATGTAAGGGGGACTCTGATGGGGACTCTGATATAAGGGGGACTCTGATGGGTACTTGATGTAAGGGGCACTCTGCTGGGGACCCTGCTGTATGGGAGGACTCTGCTGGGAACCCAGATGTAAGGGGAGAGTCTGATGGAGACCCTGATGTAAGGGGACTCTGATGGAGACCCTGATGGGGACCCCGATGTAAGGGGGACTCTGCTGGGGACCCTGATGTGAAGGGGGACTCTGATAGGGACCCTGATATAAGGGGGACTCTGATGGGTACCCTGATGTAAGGGGGAATCTGCTGGGAACCTTACTGTATGGGAGGACTCTGCTGGGAACCCATATGTAAAGGGAGAGTCTGATGGGGACCCTGATGTAAGGAAGGACTCTGATGCTGATAATAATAATTTAAGGGGGGCTAGAAGGGAACTCTGATGTAAGGGGAGACTTTAATAAGGATGGGGGGATTCCCAGGGCAGATGAAGGAGGGGGGGGGGAGCTCTGGTGAAGACACTGATGTAAGGGGAACGGTGATGCGAGGGGGGGATTCCTAAGGCAAACACAGATGTGGGGGGCTTCTAACAGGGACACTGATGTAAGGGGGGCTATGATGTTAACTCTGATGTAATGGGGCCACTGGTGGGAACTCTGATATAAGGGGTGACTTTGATTTGTTTTGCTGAACTTCTTTATCTATTTGCTTATCATGCTTATTCACTGATTTTTTTTTTTTAGTTTGGAGACCCCCTTTCAGGGGCGGAGTGACAACTCATGGGGCCCCCAGGCAATAGGGGATCATGGGGCCCCTGTGTCCTTGCCCAAACTCAAAAAAGCCTTTGAAAAAGGTACCAGGGGCATCTCATGGGGCCCCCTACTGACCCCGGGCCCTCGGGCAGTGCCCGAGTTTCCAAATGGTCGGTCTGCCCCATTATAGATTAATAAACATGCTGCATTCGATGATCGGCTCGTCCTGTCTGAATTACCCTCTTGTGATTGGTTGTGTTCTGGACTGTGGTGGTAGCAAAGCTTTGTGAAGGGAAACGCTAATGAAAATGAAGCCGTACAGTTTATTGTTTCCTGGCTAACGGTTGTGTACTCTGTTCTGTCTCCTTGCAGACATTGATGAATGTGCCGCCAAAATGCATTACTGCCAAGCCAACACCGTGTGTGTCAATTTACCCGGATCTTACCGCTGCGACTGCGTCTCGGGATACACCCGAGTGGACGACTTCTCCTGCACAGGTAAGAGGAAAGGTCACAAGTAGTGTGCTGGAGGAAATTGGTGGAAGTATTCTTTGTGGAGGAGGGAAAAGTCTTTTTCGTTCTTAGTATTTAAAGTGTAACTGAACCCCGGACCCCGCATTCACTATATCCGCTCTCCCCGGACCCCACATTCACTATATCCGCTCTCCCCGGACCCTGCATTCACTATATCCGCTCTCCCCGGACCCCGCATTCACTATATCCGCTCTCCCCGGACCCCGCATTCACTATATCCGCTCTCCCCGGACCCCGCATTCACTATATCCGCTCTCCCCGGACCCCGCATTCACTATATCCGCTCTCCCCGGACCCCGCATTCACTATATCCGCTCTCCCCGGACCCCGCATTCACTATATCCGCTCTCCCCGGACCCCGCATTCACTATATCCGCTCTCCCCGGACCCAGCATTCACTATATCCGCTCTCCCCGGATCCTGCATTCATTATATTCGCTCTCCCCGGACCCAGCATTCACTATATCCGCTCTCCCCGGACCCCGCATTCACTATATCCGCTCTCCCCGGACCCCGCATTCACTATATCCGCTCTCCCCGGACCCCGCATTCACTATATCCGCTCTCCCCGGACCCCGCATTCACTATATCCGCTCTCCCCAGACCCCGCATTCACTATATCCGCTCTCCCCGGACCCTGCATTCACTATATCCGCTCTCCCCAGACCCCGCATTCACTATATCCGCTCTCCCAGGACTCCGCATTCACTATATCCGCTCTCCCCAGACCCCGCATTCACTATATCCGCTCTCCCAGGACTCCGCATTCACTATATCCGCTCTCCCCGGACCCTGCATTCACTATATCCGCTCTCCCCAGACCCCGCATTCACTATATCCGCTCTCCCAGGACTCCGCATTCACTATATCCGCTCTCCCCGGACACTGCATTCACTATATCCGCTCTCCCAGGACTCCGCATTCACTATATCCGCTCTCCCCGGACCCCGCATTCACTATACCCGCTCTCCCCAGACCCCGCTTTCACTATATCCGGTCTCCCCGGACCCCGCATTCACTATATCCGCTCTCCCCGGACACTACGTTCACTATATTCGGTCTCCCCAGACCCTGCATTCACTATATCTGCTCTCCCCGGACCCCGCATTCACTATATCCGCTCTCCCCGGACCCCGCATTCACTATATCCGTTCTCCCCAGACCCTGCATTCACTATATCCGGTCTCCCCGGACCCCACATTCACTATATCCGGTCTCTCCGGACCCTGCATTCACTATATCCGCTCTCCCTGGACCCCGCATTCACTATATCCGCTCTCCCCGGACCCCGCATTCACTATATCCGCTCTCCCCGGACCCCGCATTCACTATATCCGCTCTCCCTGGACCCCACATTCACTATATCCGCTCTCCCCGGACACTACGTTCACTATATCCGGTCTCTCCGGACCCCGCATTCACTATATCCGCTCTCCCCAGACCCCGCATTCACTATATCCGCTCTCCCTGGACCCCGCATTCACTATATCCGCTCTCCCCGGACACTACGTTCACTATATCTGGTCTCCCCGGACCCTGCATTCACTATATCCGGTTTCCCCGGACCCTGCATTCACTATATCCGGTCTCCCTGGACCCCGCATTCACTATATCCGGTCTCTCCAGACCCCGCATTCACTATATCCGGTCTCCCCGGACCCTGCATTCACTATATCCGCTCTCCCCGGACCCAGCATTCACTATATCCGCTGTCCCCGGACCCTGCATTCACTATATCCGCTCTCCCCGGACCCCGCATTCACTATATCCGCTCTCCCCGGACCCCGCATTCACTATATCCGCTCTCCCCGGACCCCGCATTCACTATATCCGCTCTCCCCAGACCCCGCATTCACTATATCCGCTCTCCCCGGACCCTGCATTCACTATATCCGCTCTCCCCAGACCCCGCATTCACTATATCCGCTCTCCCAGGACTCCGCATTCACTATATCCGCTCTCCCCGGACCCTGCATTCACTATATCCGCTCTCCCCAGACCCCGCATTCACTATATCCGCTCTCCCAGGACTCCGCATTCACTATATCCGCTCTCCCCGGACACTGCATTCACTATATCCGCTCTCCCAGGACTCCGCATTCACTATATCCGCTCTCCCCGGACCCCGCATTCACTATACCCGCTCTCCCCAGACCCCGCTTTCACTATATCCGGTCTCCCCGGACCCCGCATTCACTATATCCGCTCTCCCCGGACACTACGTTCACTATATTCGGTCTCCCCAGACCCTGCATTCACTATATCTGCTCTCCCCGGACCCCGCATTCACTATATCCGCTCTCCCCGGACCCCGCATTCACTATATCCGTTCTCCCCAGACCCTGCATTCACTATATCCGGTCTCCCCGGACCCCACATTCACTATATCCGGTCTCTCCGGACCCTGCATTCACTATATCCGCTCTCCCCGGACCCCGCATTCACTATATCCGCTCTCCCCGGACCCCGCATTCACTATATCCGGTCTCCCCGGACCCCGCATTCACTATATCCGCTCTCCCCGGACCCCGCATTCACTATATCCGCTCTCCCTGGACCCCACATTCACTATATCCGCTCTCCCCGGACACTACGTTCACTATATCCGGTCTCTCCGGACCCTGCATTCACTATATCCGCTCTCCCCAGACCCCGCATTCACTATATCCGCTCTCCCTGGACCCCGCATTCACTATATCCGCTCTCCCCGGACACTACGTTCACTATATCTGGTCTCCCCGGACCCTGCATTCACTATATCCGGTTTCCCCGGACCCTGCATTCACTATATCCGGTCTCCCTGGACCCCGCATTCACTATATCCGGTCTCTCCAGACCCCGCATTCACTATATCCGGTCTCCCCGGACCCTGCATTCACTATATCCGCTCTCCCCGGACCCAGCATTCACTATATCCGCTGTCCCCGGACCCTGCATTCACTATATCCGCTCTCCCCGGACCCCGCATTCACTATATCCGCTCTCCCCGGACCCCGCATTCACTATATCTGCTCTCCCCGGACCCCGCATTCACTATATCCACTCTCCCCCCCGGACCCCGCATTCACTATATCCGGTCTCCCCAGACCCCGCATTCACTATATCCGGTCTCCCCAGACCCCGCATTCACTATATCCGGTCTCCCCGGACCCCGCATTCACTATATCCGGTCTCCCCGGACCCCGCATTCACTATATCCGGTCTCTCCGGACCCCGCATACAATAAATGGGCAATTGACAATATGTGGACAACAAGCCAGCACTTGTAACAATATGCAGATGATAAATGGTGACAATATGCATACAATAAATGGGCAGTCGTGATAATACGTGGACAGCAAGAAGCAATTATGACAACATGTGTACAATACAGGAGCAATGGTGACATTATGTGGTCCACAAATGTCTATAATGACAACGTGTGGACAACAAACAAGCAATTATGACTATAGGTATGCAATAAAAGGGAAATTAAGACAATATGTGGATAATAAATGGACAGGTGTGGAAATATGTGGACAGTAAATGGGCATTTGTGAGCAATAAATAGGCAACTATGGTAATATGTGGACAATACTTGGGCAATTGTGATAATATGCGGACAATAAATGGACAGGCATGGCAATATATGTACAATAAATGGGCAAGTGTAGCAATGTGTGAACGGTAAATGGGCAATTGTGACAATATGCAGGCAATAAGTGGGCAGGTGTGGAAATATGTGGACAATGAATGGGCAAGTCTGACAATATGTGGGCAATAAATCAGAAAGTGTGGCAATATGTGGGCAATAAATCAGAAAGTGTGGCAATATGTGATCAATAAAGGGGAAATTGTGACAATATGCAGACAATAAATGGGCAGGTGTAGAAATATGTGGACAATAAATAGGCAATTGTGACAATATGTTGACAGTAAATGGGCAGATGCAGAAATATGTGGACAATAAATGGGCAATTGTGACAACAATGTGTTGACAATAAATGGGCAGGTGTAGAAATATGTGGACAGTAAATTGGCAATTGAGGCAATATGTGGGCAATAAATGAGTAAGTGTGGAAACCTGTGGACAATAAATGGGCAATTGTGACAATATGTTGACAATAAATGGGCAAATGTAGAAATATGTGGACAATAAATGGGCAATTGTGACAATATGTTGACAATAAATGGGCAGGTGTAGAAATATGTGGACAGTAAATTGGCAATTGAGGAAATATGTGGGCAATAAATGAGTAAGTGTGTAAACCTGTGGACAATACATGGGCAATTGTGACAATATGTTGACAATAAATGGGCAGGTGTAGTAGATATATGTGGACAATAAATGGGCAATTGTGACAATGTGTTGACAATAAATCGGCAGGTGTGGAAACCTGTGGACAATAAATGGGTAATTGTGGCAATGTGTAGGCAATAATTGGGCAAGTGTTGCAACACTTAGACAATAAATTGGAAATTGTCACGATGTGCAGGCAATTGGGGCATAATGTGGGCAATAAGCCGCCAGTTGTCACAATATTATATTAATTATATGACATTTATGGACAGCTTGTACTGTTCTCCATTTCCCTATTGACTTCTACATCCTGTATCTAGCAGAAATGGAAAAAAATTTCCCAAAATGTCGACTTGTCATCAAACTTTCCGTGAAAAGAACACTACCGGTTTTGCTCATCCCTAATTGTTGGGTATTAGAGGGCTTCTTGGACCTTTTGTGACCCTCTTTCTTCCCTCCATGTTCTCCTCTGAAATGGTTTCATCCTCGGAGGGTCGCCCGTTCCCACCTTTTGCGCCAAGCTTGATAAATGATATTGTGATTAGCGAAGCGCTTCGTGAGTCTCTTCATTTTAATTACGTGAAGTCAGATTGAAGCTTTCTGCAGGGAAGGCTGTTTATTGAGCTCTGCGAAGTCTCTGAGGCCCGGCGGTGAGAGAAAACGTACGCGCCGAATGTTTTTCCTTTCCTGATTGTGCATTATTTTGGCTCTCTAACGGCGCTAATGGACTTGATAGTCTGTGGTCACCTCTTTAATTGCCCTTGCGGAGTTATTCCATCTTCTAATCCCAGCTGGTCCGAATGCGAATGATGGAGTTGTGTAGGAGTCAGCAGACAAGATACATTTAGAGGGAATTTGTTGTCTTTTCATTATTTTTCTAGATAAATCTGTATAGCCCAGTGAAGTCTTCGTAGAACAGAAGATATTCACATGCCTCGTTCCATCACATGGGCTTTATCCACCAACAACCAGAACCTGCGATGGCACAAAATCTGAACACCTGAGTGTACAAAAGAAGCCCACTTAAGTGTGTGTCACTAGTCCACCTCCCAAAGAAGCTCTACCCTGACCCCCTGGGGGGCAAGCATACTGACAGGGGCAAGGCTCAACTTGGTCCACCTAGCTCAGGGGTCTCCAAACTTTCCAAAGGATCAGTTTACTGTCCTTCAGGCTTTAAGGGAGCTGGACTTTGGACAGTGGAAATGACCCAATGTCCATGAGAGCGAGCAATGCCCCATTATTGGTTTTGGTGGGAGGAATAGTGCCCGATTGTTGGTGTCAGAGGGGGAAAAACCATTGTTGGCATCAGAGGGGGGAATAATCATTGTTGGCGTCAGAGGGGGGAATAGCCATTGTTGGCGTCAGTGGGGGAATAGCCATTGTTAGCGTCAGTGGGGGGAATAGCCATTGTTGGCATCAGTGGGGGGGTATAGCCATTGTTGGCGTCAGTGGGGGGAATAGCCATTGTTGGCGTCAGTGGGGGGAATAGCCATTGTTGGCGTCAGAGGGGGGAATAGCCATTGTTGGCATCAGTGGGGGAATAGCCATTGTTGGCATCAGTGGGGGGAATAGCCATTGTTGGCGTCAGTGGGGGGAATAGCCATTGTTGGCGTCAGTGGGGGGTATAGCCATTGTTGGTGTCAGTGGTCATGGTGTGGTGGATCCATCCTACCTTGTATCAGTGGTTCAGGCTGGTGGTGGTGGTGTCATGGTGTGGTGGATCCATCCTGCCTTGTATCAATGGTTCAGGCTGGTGGTGATGGTGTCATGGTGTGGTGGATCCATCCTGCCTTGTATCAGTGGTTCAGGCTGGTGGTGGTGGTGTCACGGTGTGGTGGATCCATCCTGCCTTGTATCAATTGTTCAGGCTAGTGGTGGGGGCGTCACGGTGTGGTGGATCCGTCCTGCCTTGTATCAATGGTTCTGGCTGGTGGTGGTGATGGTGTCACGGTGTGGTGGATCCATCCTGCCTTGTATCAATGGTTCAGGCTGGTGGTGGTGGTATCGTGGTGTGATGGATCCATCCTGCTTTGTATCAATGGTTCAGGTTGGTGGTGGTGGTGTCATGGTGTGGTGGATCCATCCTGCCTTGTATCAAGGGTTCAGGCTGGTGGTGGTGGTGTCATGGTGTGGTGGATCTGTCCTGCCTTGTATCAATGGTTCAGGCTGGTGGTGGTGTCACGGTGTGGTGGATCCATCCTGCCTTGTATCAATGGTTCAGGCTGGTGGTGGTGGTGGTGGTGTCACGGTGTGGTGGATCCATCCTGCCTTGTATCAATGGTTCAGGCTGGTGGTGATGGTGTCACGGTGTGGTGGATCCATCCTGCCTTGTATCAATGGTTCAGGCTGGTGGTGGTGGTGTCACGGTGTGGTGGATCCATCCTACCTTGTATCAATGGTTCAGGCTGGTGGTGGTGTCACGGTGTGGTGGATCCATCCTGCCTTGTATAAAGAGGCCGGTGAGTGTACATCTTTCAGTTTTAGCTTTCGCCCCGTTCTGACAAAATGCCATTCCTAAATCCGCCTCTAATAACGTTCGGATTACGAGCCGCGGCTATCGGTAATGGAAACGCGGTAATGCCGACATTTGATGTGACCTATGAATTATGGAATCGAAGTCCTGAGTGCTTCTCGCAATCAACCGCAGACGGGTTTTTATTTATTTTTTTGTTCCTTCTCCCAGCTGTTTAAGGGGCTCTCCGCTGACCAGGAGCTCCATTTATAGACGAGTTTATTGCGGAATCGCTATTTTTAATGCTTTCTTTCTCAGCGGTTCGCATTTGTTTTTGTTTTGTTTTTTCTCTGTTATATACAATAATGCCAAAGTGAGAAAATGAACATAATGTATTCTTCCGCAGAGCTGTGCTGAGAAAAAACAAAACAAAAACAGTGATTTTAAATGTGATTTTGTGACCTGACTTCCCGAAATAACTATGAAGTGCTGAAGAGAGAATTGTTCCGGAAATTACCGCAACTTTTTCGACGAGGGCCCATTATTGTAAAGGTTACCTAAACGCGATTGTTGATGGTCATTCTCGGCTTTTTACTTACTGGCTGTTCCCAGATTTTCATTTTTATTGTTTCATGCTCGAATTTTGAACCAACATCCCAAATGTAGGGAAAGAAAGTCAAAGAAAATAAAATCGGACTTTCAAGGTACTCCATACATTCAAATAAATATTCAAATATTTGTAATTGTTTATGTATGCAATTGATAGGCGATGCGTGGGCGTGCTTTGCTGCTCCTGTCCTAAACTGTTCATAAATTAATAAAAACATTGGAATACAAAATATTTGTATTTCTTCTTCTTATTATTATTATTATTTAATGTTTTTATTTTTCATAACAATATTAGTTAAAAAATCCTTTTGTATAAAAACATACCTATGCTAAACGTATTGATTAGTTATTAGATTATTCTGACTCCATATCCTACCATTATAAAATAGAGTATCAATGGATTTAGCTTAGGCACATTTTTATGTACAAAATGATGATATGAATGGCAGAGTGTGCACATGAATTATTAAAAAAAAAACAAATAATAATAATAATATTCTGATGATTATTATTAAATACAATTATTAAATACTACTACTAATAATAATAATAATAAAAAAATATAAGTATTAAATAATAATATTTATTTTATTTTTTTATTATTACAATTCTTATTTAGTAATTGTATTTTTTTTTTATTCTTATTATTATTATTAATAATAAATACAAGTGTGTGTTATTATTGTTATTATTATTATTAATAATAATATTACAATATTACATTTATTATTATTATTATTATTATTATTAATGATGATATGAATGGCAGAGGTTTGCACATGAATTATATAATAATATTCTGATGATGAGTATTATTAAATACAAGTATTAATAAATATATTAATAATAATTAAAAAAATAATTAAATGTTACTATTACTACTGCTGCTACTACTACTACTACTACTACAACTACTACTACTACTAATAATAATAATAAAAAAAATATAAGTATTAAATAATAATATTTACTTTATTTTTTTATTATTACATTTCTTATTTAGTAATTGTATTTTTATGATTATTATGATTATTATTATTGTTATTATTATTGTTATTAATAATAATATTACAATATTACATTTATTATTATTATTATTAATGATATGAATGGCAGAGGTTTGCACATGAATTATATAATAATAATATTCTGATGAGTTTTATTAAATACAAGTATTAATAATTATATTAATAATAATAAAAAAAATAATTAAATGCTACTACTACTGCTGCTACAACTACTACTACTACTACTACTACTACTAATAATAATAATAAAATATAAGTATTAAATAATAATATTTACTTTATTTTTTTATTATTACATTTCTTATTTAGTAATTGTATTTTTATGATTATTATTATTATTATTATTATTATTATTATTAATAATATATACAAGTATGTGTTATTATTATTATTAATAAATACAAGTATGTATTATTATTGTTATTATTATTGTTATTAATAATAATACTACAATATTACATTTATTATTATTATTATTATTATTATTATTATTATTAATGATATGAATGGCAGAGGTTTACACATGAATTATATAATTATAATATTCTGATGAGTATTATTAAATACAAGTATTAATAATTATATTAATAATAATAAAAAAAATAATTAAATGCTACTACTACTGCTACTACTACTACTACTACTACTACTACTACTACTAATATTAAAAAGTATTAAATAATAATATTTACTTTATTTTTTATTATTACAATACATATTTAGTAATTTTATTTTTTATGATTATTATTATTAAGGACGTTAGGGTTCAACATTGGTTGTATATCTGAAGGGTGTCCAAGGAAGTCAGGTTTCAGCATTAGTTGACCATCGAAAGAGTGACCAAGGAAATCAAATTTCAGCATGGCTTGTACATCTGAAAGTGTTCAAGAAAGTCAGGGTTCAACATGGGTTGTATTTCTAAAGGGCGAGCAAGGAAAACGGTGGTTCAGCATGGGATGAAGATCTAAAGGGTGACCAAGGAAGTTAGGATTCAGCATTGGTTGCTTATCTAAAAGGTGACCAAGGAAGTCAGGGTTCAGTATGGGCTGTACATCTGAAGGGTGCCAAGGAAGTCAGAGTTCAGTATGGGCTGTACATCTGAAGGGTGCCAAGGAAGTCAGGGTTTCGTATGGGCTGTACATCTGAAGGATGCCAAGGCAGTCAGGGTTCAGTATGAGTTGCACATCTAAAGGGTGACCAAAGAAATCAAGTTTCAGCATGGGTTGTACACCTGAAAGGTGTCCAATAAAGTCAGGGTTCAGCATGGGTTGTAGTTCTAAAGGGCGACCAAGAAGATGGTGGTTCAGCATGGAATGAAGATCTAAAGGTGACCAAGGAAGTTAGGGTTCTGCATGGGTTGAACATCTAAAGGGTGACCAAGGAAGTTAGGGTTCAGCATCGGTTGCTTATCTAAAGGGTGCCAAGGCAGTCAGGATTCAGCATGGGCTGTACATCTGAAGGATGCCAAGGAAGTCAGGGTTCAGCATGGGCTGTACATCTGAAAGATGCCAAGGAAGTCAGGGTTCAGTATGGGTTGCACATCTAAAGGGTGACCAAGAACTTTAGCCTTCAGCTTGGGTTGCACACTTAAAGCCAAGGTTCTTCATGATTGTGCATTTACAGAGCGATCAAAAAAAGTCAAGATGCATCATGGGTTCTACATCTAAGGGGCTTCCCTTTCCCTTTGCCCATGCTTTTAGACACTTTATTAAAGCCCTATTGATAGAAGATTTTAGGAGCAGTGAGGTGAGAATAGTCACGGAACATTTTCATTATCACAAAGGTGAAGTTAATCTTCTCGGCCCCTCCCGTTCGATGTCCGGCACAATCTCTGGAGAAGGCACACCAAAGCTAACCGCAGGCCAGTTTTTCGGCGTCTCGCTCCGTATCCACCATTACCCTTGACCCATATTCATTAGTAGCATTATGCTAATGTCCCTCTCATGTTCTGCTGCCGTTATGAGTTCAGAATGATAATTCTCCCCCGTAAAGGAGCCGGAATGGTAATGTTCTATTTATACGGGGCCTCTGTGTATTCCGCGCTTAATAATTCACCAATGTTTTCATTAGATAATATATTTGCTGCTCTGAAGTGCAGAAGGAATAAAGTCATGAAGGAACACTAAGGAGGACGTCTGATTCACCCACAAATGTGTCCAGCCTTCCTTAGGTTCTCATATGATGGCTCACCTTATCAACTTCCAGTCCGGACACTTGCACCCCCTTTCAGTCCGGACACTTGCATCCCCTTCCATTTTGGACACTTGCACCCCCTTCCAGTCCGGACACTTTCACCCCCTTCCAGTCCGGACACTTGCATCCCCTTCCAGTCCGGACACTTTCACCCCCTTCCAGTCCGGACACTTTCACCCCCTTCCAGTCCGGACACTTGCACCCCCTTCCTGTCCGGACACTTGCACCCCCTTATAGTCCAGACACTTGCACCCCCTTCCAGTCCGGACACTTGCACCCCCTTCCTGTCTGGACACTTGCACACCCTTCCAGTCCGGACACTTTCCCCCCCTTCCAGTCCGGACACTTTCCCCCCCTTCCAGTCCGGACACTTTCCCCCCCTTCCAGTCCGGACACTTTCCCCCCCTTCCAGTCCGGACACTTTCACCCCCTTCCAGTCCGGACACTTTCATCCCCCCTTCCAGTCCGGACACTTTCCCCCCCTTCCAGTCCGGACACTTTCACCCCCTTCCAGTCCAGACACTTTCACCCCCTTCCAGTCCGGACACTTTCACGCCCTTCCAGTCCGGACACTTTCCCCCCTTCCAGTCCGGACACTTGCACCCCCTTCCAGTCCGGACACTTTCCCCCCTTCCAGTGCGGACACTTTCACCCCCTTCCTGTCCGGACACTTTCACTCCCTTCCAGTCTGGACACTTGTATCCCCTTCCAGTCCGGACACTTTCCCCCCCTTCCAGTCCGGACACTTTCCCCCCCTTCCAGTCCGGACACTTTCCCCCCCCCTTCCAGTCCAGACACTTTTACCCTCTTCCAGTCCGGACACTTTCCCCCCTTCCAGTCCGGACACTTTCCCCCCCTTCCAGTCCGGACACTTTCCCCCCTTCCAGTCCGGACACTTTCACCCCCTTCCAGTCCGGACACTTTTACCCTCTTCCAGTCCGGACACTTTCCCCCCCCTTCCAGTCCGGACACTTTCCCCCCCTTCCAGTCCGGACACTTTCCCCCCTTCCAGTCCGGACACTTTCACCCCCTTCCAGTTCAGACACTTGCACCCCCTTCCAGTCCGGACACTTTCCCCCCCTTCCTGTCCAGGCCGACAGGCTTTCAGCTTTCAGCGCTATCGCACATTGAATGACAAATTGCGCGGTCGTGCAACCCGTATTAATTTTTTTGCATTTTTTTCCCCAGAGAGATAAAACTTTATTTGGGTGGTATTTATTCACCGCTGGGATTTTTTTTTTGCTATATAAATGAAAAAGTCCAAACATTTTGAAAAAAAAAGTGTTTTTCCTTAAATAAGTTTGTAAATAAATAATCTTTCTTCACAATTCATCTATCTTTAAAAAAAAATACCCAAATTAGTTTATTACCAAAAATTATAATTTATATATATATATTTTATATTGTAATTTATTTTGGTGGTATTTATTCACCCCTGCGATTTTAGTTTTTTCTGCTATATAAATGAAAAAGTCCAAAAATTTTGAAAAAAAGTGTTTTTCTTATGAAATTGTGCAAATATATAATCTTTCTTCATAAATCTTGGCCAACATTTTTTTTACATTTTTTTTAAAAATATTATTTATTTGTATTATTTATTTATTTATTAACATACTGTCACCCTAGCAGTACAGTATTACCATAGTGACACTCTACTACTTGTGGGGGGTGATGAAGATTTATTTATTTTTTTGAACACTGATTGCTTTTACACCCATAAACGTGCCAGTAGATTTTATTTTTCATTCTATGAAGCTCCACGGTGCCATGCTAAGTCAATTCCCCGTGGAACAAAAAAGTGAGGTGGGAATTCACAGCACACAAAAAAAAAAGTGCACAAAGCTAAATCCCTAAAGCCCTTGGGGCAGGGGTGTCAAACTGGCGGCCCTCCAGCTGTTGTGAAACTACAAGTCCCATCATGCCTCTGCCTTTGGGAGTCATGCTTGTAACTGTCAATCTTGCAATGCCTCATGGGACTTGTAGTTTGGCAACAGCTGGAGGACCGCCAGTTTGACATCCGTACCCTAGGGCAGCCTTTCTCAGCCAGGGTGCCCAGACACCCTGGTGTGCCTTGAGGCTTCTTCAGGAGTGCCTTCGCAAAATGTCTAAAAATTGCCCAAAAGCCAGCGGGTGGAACAATTCTGCCTTTTAGAAATGTATACAAGGGAGAGGTGCAGCGCTATCTATATGAATATACTTATATACTTAAATATAAATATAAATATAAGTCAATAAAAAGTGCTATTATAGTGCAAATGGTGACTAAATGATAAATTCAGTCCATAACGTGCTCAGAATCCAAAAGAGTCCTTTAAGAGCTCCAGTCCCTGGATTCGTGGATAAGGTGATAAAAGTAAGAATTGCGCACTCACCAAATGCGCAATTCAAATGCGCATTAACAGCTGATATTCCAGGGTCCTCATATGGATCTGGTCAGGTCTGGTCATAGAAAGCCCTCCGCCACCTGGTAGTGTACTCCACACTTAGAGGAAAAAGCCGTTCTGCAGATGTAAAGGACTCTCACCAGAGCCCAAAGAACAAAGGAGGCCAAATAGTGTGATACCAGATAGGTAAGGGGTGTTTATTCCCAAAAACACACAATATAGTATACAGGCAGAGGCAGGAAGGATACTGACCATACACTGGATATGTAAATAATGGATGGCCGCCGGGGCCCTCGTGGCGCCGGTCGGCGTGACGTCACACCGCTTGTAGCCGCTCCCTGACGCGTTTCGTGCGAAGGCACGTAGTCATAGGGGGTTTAGCTTACAGCAGCGGACGTCAGTGTAAGCCCTAAATAGGGAAAGTGGCGCATGCGCTGTAATCGCGCGCCATTTTCCCTTCAACATATGTCTCCGTATCGGGCGCCATTTTCATGTAGCCCGCCAAACAGCGCATGCGCAAGCGCTGTCAGCGCGGAGTAAGCAGCATAACAATGATCACCAGGGAAAGGTGTGTAGCCCAGCAACCAGTGCACGGAGACGATTAATAGTAGTCTCAAGGGCAATTTAAACACCATCATTACCAGATTACTAATTATCATAGCAAAGTGATCATCAAATGGACATCTTATCCAAAGCCTAGAGACTAATAAAAACGAACAGTATGCCCACAAATTAATCAGCATAATGATCAATGTGTTAATCAGCCATACGAAAAACATTATAAAAATGTCAAATGATCCAGTTAAAAATGAGATTATATCTGGTGGTCATTGCTAATGCCACACTCTTTAATACAAAATACCAAAAACCAGAAACATATGACATGATACATATGACATGATGCATATATAAAACATGAGTAAAATCACACAGTAAAAACACACAATAAAACAAATTAAAACCACATATAAAATATATTTATATAGAGGAACATTCCACCTCATATATAATATATAAAAATATGTAAAAATATATGTAAAAATGATGATATCACTATGACCCAAAACCACAAAACCAAAAGAGGGCAAAAGACAATAAGATAATGGAGTAAAAAGAGAGATAATGGAATAAAAGACACTAACTGTTGTCAATGAAACAGTTAATGTCCATGTCTATGTTAAGTCCTTTAGGACGCATACAGTCAATTTGATAGATCCATTTAGTTTCCATCTGGGAAACCGCTTTCTTTTTATTCGTTCCCCTCCAATGGTTTTGTACTACATCTATTCCTACAAATGTTAGGGAAGATGGGTCTCTGTTATGATGAGTCCTATAGTGCATTGACAACGAGTGCTCTTTATAACCTTTTTTCACATTATTAACGTGTTCCCGCAGTCGATCCCTAAGTCTCCTGGTAGTACGTCCTACGTACTGTTTCTTGCACGGACATTGCAAAAGATAAACTACATATCTGCTATTGCATGATATGAAGTTGTTAATCTTGTAGTTTTTCCCAGTACTAGTAGACGTAAAGTCATCAATCTTCTTTTTCCTATGTCCATTGCATGTGCATATTATACAATTATTGCACGGGAAAAAACCGACCATATTGTTAAAAAACGTGGTTTTAGTAGGTGGATTGATGATATTGGGGGCTATAGTATTTCTCAAAGGTTGTGCCCTCCTGAACATAATCTCCGGCTTATCCGGCAAGATCCTCGCCAAAACTGGATCCGCTTTCAGAATTTTCCAATTTTGGTTAATTATTCTCGTGATAGTTTTGAACTGAGCAGAAAATGTGGTCACAAAAGGACAAATCTTGGAAGGTTTACAAGTGGGATTATCAGTCAATAATGACTCCCTGTCCATATTTGCCACCTCTTGCATGATACGGGTAAGGTGAGATTGCTCGTATCCTTTTTCAATAAACCTATCACGCAAAATCGAGGCCTGTACGTGGTAAGTGTCCACTGAGGTACAGTTTCTCCGGATTCTGAGAAACTGACCCTTAGGTACATTTGAAAGCCACAATGGATGGTGGCAACTGCTAGTAGGAATGTAGCTGTTGCGATCAGTCTCCTTAAAAAAGGAAGAGGTCGCAACAGCTCCATTGGAGTTAATTAATGTTAAATCTAGAAAGTTAATGTTAGTCTTACTATATTCATAGGTAAGTCTGATATTGAGCATGTTATTATTGAGAGTGCCAAAGAAGTTCACAAGTGCTTGTTCTTCTCCTCTCCACAAGAGCAAGATGTCATCTATATATCGTTTATAGAAAACGAGCTCGGGCCAATCCCTGGCATAAATGACATCTTCCTCCCACCTGGCCATGAATAGGTTGGCCAGGCTGGGAGCAAACTTTGCTCCCATGGCCACGCCCCTTTTTTGAAGATAAAAAGTACCATCAAACCAAAAATAGTTTGTAGTCATAGTGAAATCTAAAAGAGTAAGAATAAAAGTTTGATGCAAAACAGACAACTCAGATTCTTTCAGGTAAAATTCAACTGCTTCCATACCATGGGAGTGATCAATACTGGTATACAATGATGTAACGTCTGCCGTTACTAAAAATGTATCCCCATCCAAAGGAAGGCTCCTAATTTCTTGTAAGACCTGCTTCGTGTCCCTAAGATAGGCAGGCATAGTCCGCCGTAGCCCCGGCGGCCATCCATTATTTACATATCCAGTGTATGGTCAGTATCCTTCCTGCCTCTGCCTGTATACTATATTGTGTGTTTTTGGGAATAAACACCCCTTACCTATCTGGTATCACACTATTTGGCCTCCTTTGTTCTTTGGGCTCTGGTGAGAGTCCTTTACATCTGCAGAACGGCTTTTTCCTCTAAGTGTGGAGTACACTACCAGGTGGCGGAGGGCTTTCTATGACCAGACCTGACCAGATCCATATGAGGACCCTGGAATATCAGCTGTTAATGCGCATTTGAATTGCGCATTTGGTGAGTGCGCAATTCTTACTTTTATCACCTTATCCACGAATCCAGGGACTGGAGCTCTTAAAGGACTCTTTTGGATTCTGAGCACGTTATGGACTGAATTTATCATTTAGTCACCATTTGCACTATAATAGCACTTTTTATTGACTTATATTTATATTTATATTTAAGTATATAAGTATATTCATATAGATAGCGCTGCACCTCTCCCTTGTATACATTTCTATTGAGAAGGTTCATATGGTACCTCTTTGGTGTTCAGCTGCTGTTCTCTTCTTTTACACTTTGTGATTTTATATTAGTTGTTTTTAAGCGCTCACTTATTTTGAAATTTATTGTTGACCTTTACCTATTTGAAGTTGAGCTGCTATTCTGCAATTTTGCATAATGACTGATATTTTTGAGATTAGGTCTATGAGACCGATGATATCAGATGATGTATTTACCATTAATGAGGATACAGATGACATTAAGGGATTATTCATACAGTTACGTAATATGACCTCAGCTGAGGTCAGAACACTTTGGGATATCTCCTTTCTTGATAGATATGTGAAAGAACATATGGTTCCCCGCTCATTGAGATGGGATATTCCCCCAGAGACAGGAGATGTTAACAGTACGTCCGAATGGTTTCAGTATTTCAACTCTGCTGGGTTGGATTTATTGAAATTTCTTATCTTACGTAAAAGAAAGAAACTAGGGTATTTGGATGGTGAAATTAATAACATACGGGATAAACTTACCCCATTTAAAGAGAAAGATGACTATAGAACAGAATCAGATAATCTTAAAACTTTTTTAGAGCATATCGAAAAGGAACAACGAATTAAAAAACGCAGGAAATATATACGTGACCATAAAGACTATGCGGAAAATAGAGTATTTAAATGGCAAACTATTAATGAAGAGACCGTTACAGTCTCTCCCACACCCATGGAGGTCACTACATATGTATCCAAACCATCTAAGAAAAAGAATGGTTGGAAAGGTCCCGCCCAAAACCATCCCATGAGATCTAACCAGTCTCAATTACCTATGAGAAACAATATACAAATATCTAATCGTTTCGAACCACTGCAATCTATGCCCGATGAAAATGTAGGGTCTAGGAATTGTGAATGGTATCCAGACCAAGGTTATAGAATTAACCAATTCATAAAACCTGCTCATTACCATAATAAAAAGCCTAATAAAGGGCGTAATAACAATAAAATGAATGTCCATTATAATCCCCCTGTAAACAACTATAATTCCCCTGCAAACTACTATGGCACACCATCAAAAGATGGTAACTGGAGGCCATCTGGCCCCAGAACATATGGTGAAAACCAAGGGGGGTATCAATACCAATATCAATATAATCCACCAAATGGTCCTAGAGTGTACAATGAACAACAGGGGGGATACCAGCATGACCCACCTTTTGGCACTAATGTTTATTTTCCGCCTCCATCTAGTAACCCTAGACATCAGGGTGATAATTCTAACTCTAAATCAACCCCGGTGCATTTTTTAGGGGAGGGGAATACGCGCAAGAGAAGCGCTCGAACAGAGGACAAAGGGGAGGCAAAAGGGTCAATAAACCCAAAAAAGAGAAAAACGTAAAAGAAAAGGGTATTTTTAATCTCAGTGGAAAGGAAATCACACCCCTAGAAATGGGTTTATTGGACAAGGGATTAAAATTTGCCCCACATAAGAAACTTGATAAGTTCCACACATTCATTGATGTACATAGATTTATTAGGTCATTATCATTGAAAAGGTATTTTTCCCAGAACCCTATCATTAGGAATGCACCCAGCACTAACACTCAGTCTAATTTGCGTAATGCATCTTTGTACAACCCCCCTCCACAGGCTCTTAGCCATGTAAATGTGTTTAAGGAGACAGTTCTCAAGGATTTGGCTGGCGTTAAAATTAGGAACTACAATAATAATCGGGAAGTTTCCATAGCGATTGACTCCCTCCTTGACCGTAAGGATTTAGTCATACGCCCCGCCGACAAAGGAGGAGGTGTTGTAATAATGGATAAAGAAAAATATACCAGGGAAGTGCAGAACATCCTTAGTGATACTGAGACATATTGTGTTTTGTCAAAAAACCCTTTAAATATGTATAAGAAATCTCTCAAGGATATCATTACCAAAGGATACCAGAATAAAATAATAAATAAAAAAGAGAGACAGTTTTTATGTCCCTCTGCTCCTAGACTACCAGTTATGTATATCCTTCCGAAGGTGCATAAGGACCCATTGAACCCTCCTGGTAGACCCATCATTAGTGGGATTGGATCCTTGTGCTCCAGAGCTGGACAATACATTGACTGCTTCCTGCAACCTTTGGTACGGACTACGCCTGCCTATCTTAGGGACACGAAGCAGGTCTTACAAGAAATTAGGAGCCTTCCTTTGGATGGGGATACATTTTTAGTAACGGCAGACGTTACATCATTGTATACCAGTATTGATCACTCCCATGGTATGGAAGCAGTTGAATTTTACCTGAAAGAATCTGAGTTGTCTGTTTTGCATCAAACTTTTATTCTTACTCTTTTAGATTTCACTATGACTACAAACTATTTTTGGTTTGATGGTACTTTTTATCTTCAAAAAAGGGGCGTGGCCATGGGAGCAAAGTTTGCTCCCAGCCTGGCCAACCTATTCATGGCCAGGTGGGAGGAAGATGTCATTTATGCCAGGGATTGGCCCGAGCTCGTTTTCTATAAACGATATATAGATGACATCTTGCTCTTGTGGAGAGGAGAAGAACAAGCACTTGTGAACTTCTTTGGCACTCTCAATAATAACATGCTCAATATCAGACTTACCTATGAATATAGTAAGACTAACATTAACTTTCTAGATTTAACATTAATTAACTCCAATGGAGCTGTTGCGACCTCTTCCTTTTTTAAGGAGACTGATCGCAACAGCTACATTCCTACTAGCAGTTGCCACCATCCATTGTGGCTTTCAAATGTACCTAAGGGTCAGTTTCTCAGAATCCGGAGAAACTGTACCTCAGTGGACACTTACCACGTACAGGCCTCGATTTTGCGTGATAGGTTTATTGAAAAAGGATACGAGCAATCTCACCTTACCCGTATCATGCAAGAGGTGGCAAATATGGACAGGGAGTCATTATTGACTGATAATCCCACTTGTAAACCTTCCAAGATTTGTCCTTTTGTGACCACATTTTCTGCTCAGTTCAAAACTATCACGAGAATAATTAACCAAAATTGGAAAATTCTGAAAGCGGATCCAGTTTTGGCGAGGATCTTGCCGGATAAGCCGGAGATTATGTTCAGGAGGGCACAACCTTTGAGAAATACTATAGCCCCCAATATCATCAATCCACCTACTAAAACCACGTTTTTTAACAATATGGTCGGATTTTTCCCGTGCAATAATTGTATAATATGCACATGCAATGGACATAGGAAAAAGAAGATTGATGACTTTACGTCTACTAGTACTGGGAAAAACTACAAGATTAACAACTTCATATCATGCAATAGCAGATATGTAGTTTATCTTTTGCAATGTCCGTGCAAGAAACAGTACGTAGGACGTACTACCAGGAGACTTAGGGATCGACTGCGGGAACACGTTAATAATGTGAAAAAAGGTTATAAAGAGCACTCGTTGTCAATGCACTATAGGACTCATCATAACAGAGACCCATCTTCCCTAACATTTGTAGGAATAGATGTAGTACAAAACCATTGGAGGGGAACGAATAAAAAGAAAGCGGTTTCCCAGATGGAAACTAAATGGATCTATCAAATTGACTGTATGCGTCCTAAAGGACTTAACATAGACATGGACATTAACTGTTTCATTGACAACAGTTAGTGTCTTTTATTCCATTATCTCTCTTTTTACTCCATTATCTTATTGTCTTTTGCCCTCTTTTGGTTTTGTGGTTTTGGGTCATAGTGATATCATCATTTTTACATATATTTTTACATATTTTTATATATTATATATGAGGTGGAATGTTCCTCTATATAAATATATTTTATATGTGGTTTTAATTTGTTTTATTGTGTGTTTTTACTGTGTGATTTTACTCATGTTTTATATATGCATCATGTCATATGTATCATGTCATATGTTTCTGGTTTTTGGTATTTTGTATTAAAGAGTGTGGCATTAGCAATGACCACCAGATATAATCTCATTTTTAACTGGATCATTTGACATTTTTATAATGTTTTTCGTATGGCTGATTAACACATTGATCATTATGCTGATTAATTTGTGGGCATACTGTTCGTTTTTATTAGTCTCTAGGCTTTGGATAAGATGTCCATTTGATGATCACTTTGCTATGATAATTAGTAATCTGGTAATGATGGTGTTTAAATTGCCCTTGAGACTACTATTAATCGTCTCCGTGCACTGGTTGCTGGGCTACACACCTTTCCCTGGTGATCATTGTTATGCTGCTTACTCCGCGCTGACAGCGCTTGCGCATGCGCTGTTTGGCGGGCTACATGAAAATGGCGCCCGATACGGAGACATATGTTGAAGGGAAAATGGCGCGCGATTACAGCGCATGCGCCACTTTCCCTATTTAGGGCTTACACTGACGTCCGCTGCTGTAAGCTAAACCCCCTATGACTACGTGCCTTCGCACGAAACGCGTCAGGGAGCGGCTACAAGCGGTGTGACGTCACGCCGACCGGCGCCACGAGGGCCCCGGCGGCCATCCATTATTTACATATCCAGTGTATGGTCAGTATCCTTCCTGCCTCTGCCTGTATACTATATTGTGTGTTTTTGGGAATAAACACCCCTTACCTATCTGGTATCACACTATTTGGCCTCCTTTGTTCTTTGGGCTCTGGTGAGAGTCCTTTACATCTGCAGAACGGCTTTTTCCTCTAAGTGTGGAGTACACTACCAGGTGGCGGAGGGCTTTCTATGACCAGACCTGACCAGATCCATATGAGGACCCTGGAATATCAGCTGTTAATGCGCATTTGAATTGCGCATTTGGTGAGTGCGCAATTCTTACTTTTATCACCTTATCCACGAATCCAGGGACTGGAGCTCTTAAAGGACTCTTTTGGATTCTGAGCACGTTATGGACTGAATTTATCATTTAGTCACCATTTGCACTATAATAGCACTTTTTATTGACTTATATTTATATTTATATTTAAGTATATAAGTATATTCATATAGATAGCGCTGCACCTCTCCCTTGTATACATTTCTATTGAGAAGGTTCATATGGTACCTCTTTGGTGTTCAGCTGCTGTTCTCTTCTTTTACACTTTGTGATTTTATATTAGTTGTTTTTAAGCGCTCACTTATTTTGAAATTTATTATTTTTAATTCTGCCTTTTAGTTACACAAAGCCACAGGTTTTCATTGGACACCATTACGACCTTCTAGCCGCGGGCGTCCTAACAACCAATTACATCGTCAGTTGATAAGGAGGATGTCAACTGTGTGTACAGCATCCTAGTTTGGCCCTCCCCTGCTCATCTCCATCAGTGCTGGGGTCACATTAGCTCAGTGATGGAGAAAACCGAGGGAGAGGAGAAACACTGGAATACTAGACAGTGTACTAGCGTGCAAAAGTGTCTTTGCTTTGGAAGAATAAATCACCTCCAATGTTGGGTGTCCTACACGTGTGGATGTTGCTGCGTTATATAAAACTATCAGAATAGTTTTTCGCATTTTAGACTGGGGTGCCTCGGGACCGTCCAGAATTTTAAAGGGCACCTTGGGACCGTCCATAATTTTAAAGGGCGCCTCGGGACCGTCCATAATTTTAAAGGGCGCCTCGGGACCGTCCATAATTTTAAAGGGCGCCTCGGGACCGTCCATAATTTTAAAGGGCGCCTCGGGACCGTCCATAATTTTAAAGGGCGCCTCGGGACCGTCCATAATTTTAAAGGGCGCCTCGGGACCGTCCATAATTTTAAAGGGCGCCTCGGGACCGTCCATAATTTTAAAGGGCGCCTCGGGACCGTCCATCATTTTAAAGGGCACCTCGGGACCATCCATAATTTTAAAGGGCACCTCGGGACCGTCCATAATTTTAAAGGGCACCTCGGGACCGTCCATAATTTTAAAGGGCGCCTCGGGACCGTCCATCATTTTAAAGGGCGCCTCGGGACCGTCCATAATTTTAAAGGGCGCCTCGGGACCGTCCATAATTTTAAAGGGCGCCTCGGGACCATCCATAATTTTAAAGGGTGCCTTCACCAAAAAAAAGGTTGAGAAACACTGCCCTAGGGCTTAAGGCTCCTGACAGCGACAAGTCACTCTATGGTCTACTTAGGCCAAAACCAGGTGGACCCCACTCCTTATGGATTTGCCAAAGCTGGTCCTCCAAGTACTTGGTGGAAGGTCTTCCCTGAAGAGAGATTCCCCCTGTTGGTAAGCGTTCCAGGAGATTTTTGCCCCCCAAAAAAAGAACATTAGCAGAATAAAAAAAAGATGTCCACTTGTAAGAGTGGGAGGGGGCAGAAGTGTAAGGGTGTTGGGTGGTTGGGGATGGCGAAGGTTCCCTTTAATAAATACATTTCCATAGAAGCTGTTTTCCCTTTAAAGGGTGCCTTCACCTAAAAAAGCTTGAGAAACACTGCCCTAGGGCAAAAGGCTCCTGACAGGGGCAAGGCACTCTATGGTCTACTTAGGCCAAAACCAGGTGGACCCCACACCTTATGGATTTGCCAAAGCTGGTCCTCCAAGCACTTGGTGGAAGGTCTTCCCTGAAGAGAGATTCCCCCGGTTGGGAAGCGTTCCAGGAGATTTTTGCCCCCAAAAAAAGAACATTAGCAGAATAAAAAAAGATGTCCACTTGTAAGAGTGGGAGGGGGCAGAAGTGTAAGGGTGTTGGGTGGTTGGGGACGGCGAAGGTTCCCTTTAATACATACATTTCCATAGAAGCTGTTTTCCCTTTAAAGGGTGCCTTCACCAAAAGAAGGTTGAGAAACACTGTCCTAGGGCATAAGGCTCCTGACAAGGGCAAGGCACTCTATGGTCAACTTAGGCCAAAACCAGGTGGACCCCACACCTTATGGATTTGCCAAAGCTGGTCCTCCAAGTACTTGGTGGAGGGGCTTCCCTGATTAGATATCTCCCAGTTGGGAAGAGTTCCAGGAGATTGTTGCCCAAAAATAGATGTCCAACTGTAAGAACGGGAGGGGGCAGAAGTGTAAGGGTGTTGGGTGGTTGAGGACGGCGAAGGTTCCCTTTAATATATAAGTTTCCATAAAAGCTGTTTTCCCTTTAAATAATTCCATCTCGTTGCTGTATCTACTCCTCGCTCTACTGTAGGCCTGACCTTTACTTCGTCCTTCTGGTTGCCTGAGTCGAGGACATCAGTGTCCTGTGTTTGTAGTCGCGGCTCGCTCTCTGGGATGCCGATCCGTCTGCCGGAGTCCGAGTCATACATCTGTGTCAGGAGCGGGCTTGTGTTGCCGGTGTCAGGAGGCTGCGTCTTGGCTCCTGATCAAGCCCGGCGTTTGGCTGCCACGTTCTGCAGGAAAAGAGAAGCAGAAAGTTTGCAGAAGCCATTTGAATGCGCAGACACTCGTTCCCCCACCCCTAGTCCCCACTGACCAGGTTCACCGGCTGGTAATATGCGCACTCATGCCAGCTGCCAAAGAACACGCACGGGTCTCCAGCATCAAACTCCAATGACATTGGACGTGTTTCAGAGAGAAATGACCAGAATCAGCAAATAATGAAAAGACGAACGTGGACCCGACTGCAAGACAGGCGCCTTAAAGGAGAACTCCAGCAGTTAAAGCACAGCGTGCAATTGAAACGCATATAGTTACATAGTTGGCAAGGTTGAATATAGACACCAGTCCATCAAGTTCAGGACCATTTCCCATATCCCTGTATATTGTGTTCGCTAAGATGCCCATCTAAGAGTTGTGTCTGGTGGTGTCCCTACAGACACCACCAGTGGTGGAAGGGAATTCCACACCCTTGCCGCTCTGACGGTAAAGAACCCTGTATGCAGTTTAAGGTTACACCACTTCTCATCCAACTTCATTGAGTTGCCTGGTGTCCTCCTAAAGTCTGAAGGTTTTTTACCGTGTATCAGGGATCCCGGTCTTCGCTGCGGCGCGTGAATCCGCGCATGCGCGGATCGCCCAGGTACATCAGCGGGTGGGCAGTAGGACCTGGTCGTCCGCGGTGGCAATTGCGGCTGCGCATGCGCACTCGCGCACACGGGCGCGCCTGGCACCAATAATGGTGCCGTGCTCGCTATTTTAACCAGCCAGGCAATGTCCTCATTGCCGCAAGGTCTTGTTCCTGTTCCTGTGTTCCTGTAAAGTACGTTTCCTTGTTTCCAAACTCTGCCTGTTCTGATTTATGCTGACCCTCTCCTGCTCTGACCCCCGGCTCGTCCCTGACCATTCCTCTGCCTGTAGTTACTGCTATTTGGACCCTCTGTTACTGAACCCGGCGTGTGACCTGACTACTCTTTGCCTACTGCTTGGTACCGCACCTGTCCCCACTGTTACCGACCCGGCTAGTCCGACCACGCTCACTCCTAGCGGTCATCCATCCCACTTGGACCTGGACCCGTCAGCCCCTTCACAGCAGGCTCATTCCGCGCACATACCCTCAGTGGGACTCCTCTACCATAGCTGGGTGCGCCCAGGGGCGCGACCTGGTTCCAGTCTTGCACCAAGTCCATCCCCACCATCAGGGGCTCTGGTGAAAAGGCAGACTGGGACTTAGACTCCGCGTCCTGGGGAATCCCGTGCTGTGGACCACTAGAGATCCCGTTGGGCGGGGCCTGACACCGTGTCTCTGTGAGTGTGACCCGGCCGGCCATCCATCACGTGGCGGTGAGCGATGACATCATCAGGATCCCCCACCCTGCTCTTCTAGTGCCTGCTGATCTGTGTCCGTGTTGGTGGTGGTGTGTTGTGTCCGATCTGTCACTGTGTGGAATCGCTCAGTTCAGCCGCCTGCTGTCACAGCGTTTTACCTCCCCCATTGACTTGGGGAATCCCAGCCTGTCAGAGTGTGGATCCATCAACCTCCACTCACTGCGACTGTCACTCGGGCACCGCCAGCCACAGATACAGTCCATCCGTGACACCGACTTTGTCTGTAATAATGGTGCTGGTGGCATCATATGGTACTTATTTTTGCAAATTAAAAGAAATTTTGCAGTTTCATGTTTTGTTGATTTAATATTTTCTACTACTATTAAAACATTTTATTATTATTTTTTTTTGGGGGGGGGCAAGTAGCTGGTCTTGCCTAGGGCAAAAAATAGTCTAGCAACGACCGTGCTCTTCTGGTGCCTGCTGATCTGTGTCAGTGTTGGTGGTGGTGTGTTGTGTCCAGGGGCGGACTGACCATTGGGGAACTCGGGCCTGGGGTCAGTAGGGGCCCCATGAGATGTCCCTGGTACCTTGCATATGCTTTTTTGGGTGTGATTTGAGTGTGGGTGAGGACACAGGGGCCCCATGATCCCCTATTGCCCGCGGGCCCCATGAGAAGGGGCGGACTGACCATTTGGACACTCGGGCACTGCCCGAGGGCCCGGTGTCAGTAGGGGGCCCCATGAGATGCCCCTGGTACCTTTTTCATAAGCTTTTTTGAGTTTGGGCAAGGACACAGGGGCCCCATGATACCCTATTTCCCGGGGGCCCCATGAGCAGGGATGGACTAACCATTTGGAAACTCGGGCACTGCCCGAGGGCCTGGTGTCAGTAGGGGGCCCCATGAGATGCCCCTGGTACCTATTTCATAAGCTTTTTTGAGTTTGGGCAAGGACACAGGGGCCCCATGATCCCCTATTGCCCGGGGGCCCCATGAGCAAGGGCGGACTGACCATTTGGAAACTCGGGCACTGCCCGAGGGCCTGGTGTCAGTAGGGGGCCCCATGAGATGCCCCTGGTACCTTTTTCATAAGCTTTTTTGAGTTTGGGCAAGGACACAGGGGCCCCATGATCCCCTATTGCTCGGGGGCCCCATGAGTTGTCAGTCCGCCCCTGCCCATGAGTTGTCAGTCCGCCCCTTGTGTCCGATCTGTCACTGTATGGAATCGCTCAGTTCAGCCGCCTGCTGTCACAGCGTTTTACCTCCCCCCTATTGACTTGGGGAATCCCAGCCTGGGATCTGTCAGAGTGTGAATCCATCATTCTTCAGTCACAGGGAAGAAGGTGGGGAAGAGATCTGTAAGTGAAAGTGAAAAGGCATCACAGAAAAATTCAGGCCTCCTCGCCTGCCAAGCAGGACTGTGCTGTTTGGCAGGGCTGTGTAAATCTCAGGAATGGATGGACAGAAACAAATTCTTTGGCAGGTTAACTATTCCCTTGTTATTATGCATTTTTTCTGTGTTTTTAGCTATTTTCCTGTCTATTCAGTCTATTCTCTTCTGCATATCTTGTCAGTCTTACCAACGGCAGATGATCATTTGTTGCAGTGCACAACGCCAGCAGCTCGGCTGTACCTGCGATTCACGCACGTGGTGTAAGGATGGGATTGCGTGTGAGGGAAGGAAATGTCCGCCGTCATTTGTCAGTATTACTGAACCGTTCTAGAACGCGATATTACAACTGTGAAATACGCAGTAATTATAAAGGAGTGGAAGGCCTGTGGGCACTGAAACGGGAGAACGCCGCCGCTGACCTTTCGTCATTGTCACGCCGCTGACAGCGGAAATTAATTCTCCCGGTGAGCCTTGTCTTTGGCGAAGGCGAAAATTCGATTGTTGCCTTTGAGCCGAGGCCTTTCCAGATGTTCATTGACAGTCGTAATACGGGAAACGCAACGGCGGTTTACTGTCCTCCGGAATTGCATCCAAATATAACAACGCGGGCCGTGGCTTTCCGTATTCCCGAAGGAACCGGTGTTTTCACAGGGTCTCTTGTTTCCAGCGCCATGCTCTATGACACCCCCAGGGCTGAAGAGGGGATATTTATTGCAACAACATATATATATATAATACTACAATAACCAAAGAAAGGGAAATAGCAATTGTAACGGAACCGGACCCCGACTGCACTGGGGTATTTCCGGTAGACTCCCGCTTCCCCGTCTGACCACAGATCCACGGACACCACCGCTGACCATATGTCAAGGTCCTACCTTTTCCCAGAGGTTATGTTTCTCCATGTGCTGGCATCCATGTTGGATTTCTGCAGAGCATGGTGGAAAGCTTTTTATGCCTTCAGGTCTCTGAGGTCCATCCCCCAGAGGGGTGTGGCTGATTACATTTAAACCTGTGGTCCGCACATGCCCTTTGCACTTGTGTCTTTGTGTTGCTATAACTCTGTTCTGACTCTCGTGACTCTCCTGGAATCTGACTCGGCTTGTGACCTGACCGTTCTTTGTGTTCTCCTTTGATCTGACCCTCCGTTGCTGAACTCAGCTCGTGACCCGTAATTCTCGTCTGCTGTCCTGTGCCATTTCGTCCCGTCGTTGTCGGTCCGGCCTGCCTGACTACTCTATTGTCTTTTCCACCAGCTACACACCATTGGCGGCGGCCATTACCACAACTGAGGTGTCTCGGGGGCTGCGACCTGGTTCCTGGCTGCGTCAAGTCCATCCCCACCATCAGGGGCCCTGGTGAAGGGCAGCCTGGGACTTAGACTCCGCGCCCTGGGGGACTTAGGTCTGTGGGTGGTGGTTGTCACCAGCCAGTGCGTGTAGCTGGTGGAAAAGACAATAGAGTAGTCAGGCAGGCCAGGCCGACAACAACGGGACAAAACAGCACAGGACAGCAGACGAGAATCACGGGTCACGAGCTGAGTTCAGCAACAGAGGGTCAGATCAAAGGAGAACACAAAGAATGGTCACAAGCCGAGTCAGATTCCAGGAGAGCCACAAGAGCCAGAACAGAGTTATAGCAACACCAAGACACAAGTGCAAAGGGCATGTGCGGACCACAGGTTTATATGTAATCAGCCACACCCCTCTGGGGGATGGACCTTTAGAGACCAGAAGGCGTAAAAAGATTCCCACCATGCTCTGCAGAAATCCAACATGGATGCCAGCACATGGAGAAACATAACCTCTGGGAAAAGGTAGGACCTTGACACCATACAAGACGAGACAGCACCAGACTTGTATTAAAACAGGAAATGGACTGCTATATTTTAACACAGACACAAGATATATACACAGGGCGGGGCAATACATCCAGTAATAAGAGACACACAGCAGACACCCCCACCAAGCCAATACACATAAACACATACATCCCATAATAGTTTGCTGGCAAGCAAGACACAATAGAACAATGGGACCACCTGGCAGTAAACAATGAACAACCCCCCACACCCCACCTATACATGTCTACACAATATCAGGACCTTTCACCCTGTACCCCTAACAGGCACAGGGTGACTTACACATAATAGGGATATGGGGAGCTGAGACAGGGGTCTCCACACCTCTCCAAAGGGGGCTGTGTTCCATGAGCCCCCCCCACGCAAAGTCACTCCTGTCACAGCAATAACCCCTCAAACTAATATGTAACACTTTGGCACGATAGAGTATACAGTTGGTTATAAGGAGAGGGCAGGGGTGGACTGACCATTTGGAAACTCGGGCACTGCCCGAGGGCCCGGGGTCAGTAGGGGGCCTTTTTCATAGGCTTTTTTGAGTTTGGGCAAGGACACAGGGGCCCCATGATACCCTATTGCCCGGGGGCCCCATGAGTTGTCAGTCCGCCCCTGGGAGAGGGACCAGAGAATGACCCCCTAAAATCTATACTTAGGCGGATCCTGTCTAAGAGCAATGCTAAAATAATAGTTAAGCAGTCTATATTAAATCCTTTCTCTACTGGCCGGTATGTTGGGGCCCAAATCCAGCGTTGGAGCGCTCATATAAATTTTTTCTGAGCCTGGGAATAGGAATCTGCACTGTGTCCCAGGCAAACAATATTGTTCCTCTTTAACCACTTCCCCTCCGGCACATGTATATAAATGGCCGGACGGGGGCAATGCAAGGGCGGGCTGCCGTTCATAAATGGCGCCAGACATTTTGGACTGTGCGTGCTCCCCGGGAGTGAGCGGCACCGCGATACGATGCCCGCTGTACGGGACCTATGTATGAGAACCCAATCATGTGATCACTGATCAGGAGCGCTGTAGTTGCGGGTGGTTGTTTCTAAACGTCCCTGGAAATATTTCCTGTGTGTGCTCCCTGGGAGCGTGCGGCACCGCGATTGGTGCCCGCTGTGTCAAAACACCGATTGCTGTATGGGACCTCTGTGTGAGGGACCTTCTGACATCATTGCTTACTACGTGTGAAATCTGTGAATGATCACAGAGGTCACATGGTACAGGGCTATTCACAACAGCCGTGTACCATGTGACAACCTGTGACCAATCACAACCAATCACAGTAGTTCTCAATGGCTGCAAGAATGCAGCCAAAGAGGAGAAATGATTGCTTTTACAGCCTTTATGGGTGTAAAAGCAATCAGCGTAAAAAAAAACAAATAAACAAAATCTTCATCACCCCCCACAAGTATTACAGTGTCACTATCTGGTCTCCCCGGACCCTGCATTCACTATATCCGCTCTCCCCGGACCCCGCATTCACTACATCCGGTCTCCCCGGACACCGCATTCACTATATCCGGTCGCCCCGGACCCCGCATTCACTATATCCGCTCTCCCCGGACCCCGCATTCACTATATCCGCTCTCCCCGGACCCTGCATTCACTATATCCGCTCTCCCCGGACCCTGCATTCACTATATCTGCTCTCCCCGGATCCTGCATTCACTATATCCGCTCTCCCCAGACCCAGCATTCACTATATCCTCTCTCCCCGGACCCAGCATTCACTATATCCGCTCTCCTCGGACCCCACATTCACTATATCCGCTTTGTCTGGACCCCACATTCACTATATCCTCTCTCCCCAGACCCAGGATTCACTATATCCTCTCTCCCCGGACCCCGGATTCACTATATCCGCTCTCCTCGGACACCACATTCACTATATCCGCTTTGTCTGGACCCCACATTCACTATATCCAATCTCCCCAGACCCCGCATTCACTATATCCGGTCTCCCCAGATCCCGCATTCACTATATCTGCTCTCCCCGCACCCCGCATTCACTATATCCGCTCTCCTCGGACCCCACATTCACTATATCCGCTTTGTCTGGACCCCACATTCACTATATCCAGTCTCCCCAGACCCCACATTCACTATATCCGGTCTCCCCAGACCCTGCATTCACTATATCCGCTCTCCCCAGATCCCGCATTCACTATATCTGCTCTCCCCGCACCCCGCATTCACTGTATCCGCTCTCCCCGCACCCTGCATTCACTATATCTGCTCTCCCCGCACCCCGCATTCACTGTATCCGCTCTCCCTGCACCCCGCATTCACTATATCCGCTCTCCCCGGACCCCGCATTCACTATATCTGCTCTCCCCGGTCCCCGCATTCACTATATCTGCTCTCCCCGGTCCCCGCATTCACTATATCCGCTCTCCCCGGACCCCGCATTCACTATATCCACCCTTCCTGGACCCTGCATTCACTATATCTGGTCTCCCCGGTCCCGGCATTCACTATATCCGCTCTCCCCGGACCCCACATTCAATATATCCGCTCTCCCCGGAGCCTGCATTCACTATATCTGGTCTCCCCGGACCCGGCATTCACTATATCCGCTCTGCCCGGACCCTGCATTCACTATATCCGCTCTCCCCGGACCCCACATTCACTACATCCGCTCTCTATCAGTGTCCAGCAGAACAATGGTTAAAGCTTGTAGGAGGAGTTTTCATTCTGCTCTAGGAGGATGCAGAACCCCTGACCTCTGTGCTGATCACGTGCACTCTCCCAACAAAAAAAACCCTCTCTAGCAATACATACCAAACTGAGCATGTGCAGAGTGCCTCCACACAACATGTCTTATCAGGAGAGAAGAGGGGGACACTGGAAGAAGGGGAGGATCAGAGAAGACAGGATCAAACAGCCTTTTTACATAATGCAGAGGATTAACCCCTTAGGTTCCACAGTGAGTATAACCAGCACGATTTACTGCATCTACAGAACGATTGTACCGTTGTGGTTTCAGTAACACTTTAAACGAGTCATTTGAAGGTGGGATCCCCTTTCCGGCATTTGTTTTTCTTATGTATTTCACGCCGCTATTAAAATGAAGTAAGCGTTTGCATAAAAAACCGTGAAAATAATAGAAAGTTAAAAGAAAGTCAAGCGCTTTGGAAATTCGAAGTGCGCCAAATGGATTTGCACGCGGCCCCGAAGAAACATTAAACGATAAAAGAAAGTCGAATATCTCGCGTTAGTGACGAGGGCTGTAAAAGGCAGAGAAATTTTTTTGAATCACATTAAGAAATAATTGTTTTTTTTTTTTTGGAAAGCCATTATTACGCGGAGAGCGTCGGCGCGGTTTCCGAAGGTCCGGAGATGCCACCGTTTTAATTAATGTTGCTTTTTTATAATCGGGAAAATCATTTAGCACATTAATGTTGACTAATAAATGATTCTGCTGCCTTTCATGTTCCCTCTTGCTAATTAATTTTTCCGGCATGTAGGCTGGACTGTTTGTTAAAGGGCCTTGGGGGGAGGAAAGCAAGATGGGTGGATTTTTTTTTCGAGTCGGCCATCTATTTTTAACACCCTTGAACTTTAAAAAAAAGTTTTTTATGAGCTGTGTAAAGTTTAAAAGTTAAAGCTGAACTCCGAGTGTTACAGTTCCTCCAAGGACTTGGCCTGCCTTGTCCCCCTGTAGCTCGTCAAGCGCACGCCTCATGAGTTGGGGACTTATGAACCTTAGCTTGTGTCTTGGGCTTGCACATGGACCAAGGAGCAGGGGGGTATTTACCACAAGGCATTTGCCTAGGGAGGCATTTTTCAAGGGGGCAGCACCACCCTCCTGGAAGAAGGGACACTTGCAGCATGGGGACCAGGTGGGATCCGAGAGAGGTCACGGGCTTGATGGTGTAGGTAGAGCCCAACTCTCATTCCCAGAAGCTGTGAAGATGAGTGTCCAGGCCGAGGTTGAGGCAGGCAGGTGTGCTCAGTGTCCATGCAGAGGTCAAGGCAGGTAGCAGGCAAGAATAGTCAGTGTGCAGGCAAAGGCTGATGAAGACAACGACCAAGAGTAGTCAGTGTCCACTCAAAGGTGGAAGCTGGTGGCAGGAAACAATAGCCAGTGTTGAGGCAGACAACAGCGTACAGTAGTCAGTGTCCAGGTAGAGGTTGAGGCAGGCAGCAGGCAGTTATAGGCAGTGTCCAGGCAAAGGTCAAGGCAGGCAGCAGGCATGAATAGTCAGTGTGCAGGCAAAGTTCGAGAAAGACAACAGCTAAGAGTAGTCAGTGTCCGGGCAGAGGTTGAAGCAGGTAGGAAGGAGGGATAGTCAGAGTCCAGGTAGAGTTCAAGGCAGGCGGCAAGCAAAAATAGCCAGTGTTGAAGCAGCCAACAGATATGAGTAGTTGGTGTCCATTTTGAAAAGTTTTTTATGAGCTGTGTAAAGTTAAAAAGTTAAAGCTGAACTCCAAGTGTTACAGTTCCTCCAAGGACTTGGCCTGCCTTGTCCCCTTGTAGCACGTCAAGCGCACGCCTGGTGAGTCGGGGACTTATGAACCTTATCTTGTGTCCCTTGCGTTTGGGCTTGCACATGGACCAAGGAACAGGGGGGTATTTATCACAAAGCAAACAAGGCATTTGCCTAGGGAGGCATTTTTTCAGGAGGGCAGCACCACCTCCTGGAAGAAGGGACACTTGCGGCATGGGGACCTGGTGGGATCCGAGAGAGGTCACGGGCTTGATGGTGTAGGTAGAGCCCAACTCTCGTTCCCAGAAGCTGTGAAGATGAGTGTCTTTCTCTCTCTCTCCCAGGGTGGGGGTATGTGTGCTAATGGAAGACTGTCTCGAGGTGGGGTGGGCAGGGGTGTTGTTTCTCAAGGTCAGGCTCCCTCTTCTGGGGGGAGCGTCAACTTTTTGTGTTGCCTAGGGCAGCACAAAACCTAAATATACCACTGCCAAGGAGGGGTACTTAAACTCCTTCTCTATGGTGGTCAATGCTGTGACTTCTTGCCGACGTATCTTTGCGCTTGATGACCAGATTTGCCTGACACTGCAGCTGACTCTACGTGTTCCTGACTATGCCTGCCTGCCACCTGCTTCAACTTCTGTCTAGATGCAGGCTACTCTTGCCTGCTGCCTGCTTTGACCTCTGCCTGGACAATGACTACTCTTGCCTGCTGCCTGCTTTGACCTCTGCCTGGACACTGACTACTCTTGCCTGCTGCCTGCAGCTGACTCTACGTGTTCCTGACTATGCCTGCCTGCCACCTGCTTCAACTTTTGTCTAGACGCTGGCTACTCTTGCCTGCTGCCTGCTTTGACCTCTGCCTGGACACTGACTACTCTTGTCTGCTGCCTGTATTGACCTCTGCCTGGACACTGCCTACTCTTGCCTGCTGCCTGCCTTGACCTCTGCCTGTACACTGCCTACTATTGCCTTTTGCCTGCATTGACCTCTGCCTGGACACTGACTACTCTTGCCTGCTGCCTGTATTGACCTCTGCCTGGACACTGACTACTCTTGCCTGATGCCTGCATTGACCTTTGCCTGGACACTGACTACTCTTGCCTTCTGCCTGCCTTGACCTTTGCTTGGACACTGACTACTCTTGCCTGCTGCCTGCATTGACCTCTGCCTGGACACTGCCTACTCTTGCCTGCTGCCTGCCTTGACCTCTGCCTGGACACTGACTACTCTTGCCTGCTGCCTGCATTGACCTCTGCCTGGACACTGCCTACTCTTGCCTGCTGCCTGCGTTGACCTCTGCCTGGACACTGACTACTATTGCCTGTTGCCTGCATTGACCTCTGCCTGGACACTGACTACTCTTGCCTGTTGCCTGCATTGACCTTTGCCTGGACACTGACTACTCTTGCCTGTTGCTTGCATTGACCTCTGCCTGGACACTGACTACTCTTGCCTGATGCCTGCATTGACCTCTGCCTGGACACTGACTACTCTTGCCTGATGCCTGCATTGACCTCTGCCTGGACGCTGACTACTCTTGCCTGCTGCCTGCCTTGACCTCTGCCTGGACACTGACTACTCTTGCCTGCTGCCTGCCTTGACCTCTGCCTCGACACTCACTACTCTTGCCTGCCATCTGCTTCCTCCTCTGCCTGGACACCAATGTAGGTGTCAATGTGGGTGCAATCTGCAGCGGGTGACACCCCAAAGGAAGATTGCAAACACAGTGCGTTTGCTTGCGCTGGATCGTATGGTAGAGTAGTACCGTGCAAACCTGTTGCTGTGTGTTTTTTAAAGTAGTGCATGCACTACTTTTGGTGTGGTTTGTCGCAATTTTGTCTGACATCGCGCTGCGCCCGGATTGCATGTGAATTGCACAGGGAAGCGCAGTACATTTCTGTGCGATTTATGGCGTGAACCAGCCCTAATAGTGGCCAGCATAGCCCCAGCGCATCTGGTATGAACGGGCCCTCAGGCTCGGTTTGCACCTAGCGTCTCATGAACGCATGTTTTTTGTGTGCTTTCTTGTATGCGATTTTTATGCTACACGCATAGGACAGTTCATTCATTTCAAATGGCTGCCCTATGCAAACACACGTCAAAGTAGCTCATGTACCTTTTTGGCTTCATGCATTTTTTAACTGCTCACTTTGATGCATTAATTGCATGCAAAAACGTGCATCTGCTTGCTGCGTTTGGGGTGCCATTACAATCTATGTCTCTGTAAGCGTTTTATGCGCGTTTCATGAATGCGCGTGTAACACCCTCCTAGTCAGCTAGGGGGAGCTAGACCTCAGTTGTTAGCTAGGAGGGATGAGTAGCAGCTTGGGTGTGATAGCCAGCAGGGGGTCAAACTCTGGTCAGAGCTGAGAGGCTCTGAAGACCAGCCCTCTGGAATTTCCCCCTGCTCTAGAACTTTAGAGAAAGGTCCAGAAACAGTGGGTGGCTCTAAGGAGGGGCTGATCTGCACTTTTAATGGAGCCTTGCCAATCCCCAACAGGAGGCTTGGCAAGGGGCCAGGACAACCCTTAAAAGTGACTGAGCCTGCTCAGCTGCGGGAGAGTTCAGGAAGATGTGAGGCTGAAGGCAGGAGCAAAGAGGATCCTACTTACAAATTAAAAGCATTCACGTGAACCACATCCAGCGTGATGACATCAGAGGGAGGCTCTTACCGACGCGTTTCATCATCAAAAGACATCCTCTAGGGCAGGGCTTAAAATTTCGAGTCTAGACCTACTAACCAGGCACAAACCTTACTCTTCACCATTTGCCCTACCCAACCTTGCCCAGGTCTGCCTCCAACCCCACCCCCCGGCCCGCCCACAACCCCATCCCAGCCCTGCCCCCAACCACGTCCCCTTAAAGCTTATGAAATTACATTTTTCTTTAGAATAAAGAGTCCAAAATATAAAACTGTATACAGTAATGTATATCCCAGCTCCCCTGTACTCCATTATAGTGATATGACACGTACACAGTACTTACTCCTCGAGTCCCCCGCGGCGGTGGAGAGGGTGTCTCCTCTCAGCGGAGGAGAGAGGACCTCTCCTGCATCTGTCCTCTCAGCGGCGGTGTCGAAGAAACCGGAACTCGGAAACCGGAACTCGGCTTCACAATGAGGCTTTAAGCACAGCCGCTCCATCATCTGTGCTCGCCCCTCACCGCTCGAGAATTTCTCCTCGCATTTGGCGAGCAGGCGAGCGGCTTTTTCAAGCCCTGCTCTAGGGGCTACTGAGCCACCCTCTGCCATCGCGCTTAAATAGAAAATATTCAAGCCCAGATTTGGAGCACAACTAGCAAAAACGGATTACCGGAATTGGGTGGCATAGGAAGTGACCCGAAGCCTTCATAGGGCTCATGGATAATGGATGCAAATGATACCTGCCTAGGAATGCCCACTTCTCCAGGCTGAGACCCACCTATCAAGAACCGGTCCACTGCTTGCATCAGCACTGTGAGCTCTTGAGAGGAGTACTTGAGGCTGTGATGTTTTCAGGAAGTTATGTACAGCACTTTGCCAGCCCCACCCACCAGCCATGACCTGCCTGCATTGCATAGATCAGCACAGAGACCCAGTGATGACATCACTGGGTCTATAAAAAAGGTATTTAATGGTAACAAAATGGCTTTAGTTAACAATTGAATCTGTGTGTTGACGAGGGAGAGGAGCGAGGGAAAGTGAGATATATTCTGGCATTTATTGGGACTACATGCACTTTAAAAGTTTTCAAACTAGTTCGGCTCAGAAACCTTTTCCAGGCATATCTGGTCAGGACTCAGAGGTAGGGAACTTTAGAAACTGTTGATGACAGAAAACCGTTTAAGTAGCGTCTCGCTGTAGATGGCAGCAGTTTGGGGAATTGATCCGCCGGCGTCCTTGAGAAGGTGTCGGAATGCGGCGATGAGCCAAGTACATTAAAGTAAGCTGTTAACCTTCAGTGGCACGGCGGCCACCTTGACTGGCGTCCCTGGCCAATGCTTGGAAACTTTTCACCAAAACACAGGAGAGCCGGTCCTCAGCTGGCCGCGTCGTCCATTCATTTCCCCACCGGGGCAGAACCGTACGGAAATTCATCCGGCGCTCCACCGGGGAGACACAATTTGAGACCAGTTCTAAGTTTCATTTGTCAGAAGGAAAATGATTCGGGATCTCTGGTGGAAGACGAAATGTGAAAGGTTCCTCACTTTCCCGGCGTCATTTCATACAATGGTTTAACCCGTGGCACAGCTGGGAGCCTTCATTGGCTGAGCAAGAAGTAAACAGGAACGAAAACGGCACCGACCGACAGAGAGGATAGAGTTAACGAAGGATGATTCTTCCAGAAATAAGTTGCAAGTCTTTGATATTTTAACTAATACTTTCATAAAAAGATATAAAACATAAAGGCCGCATTCTTATCCGGGTGTTTTGATTTTGCGCACGTAGCGCTACCCCCTTAGGATTTGCTGAGTATTTGGGTCCCTCTATAGTCCTGCACAGTCTGGCAACACGCATTTCCACAACAGCTTGCATCCAAGAGTCAGAAACCAGTCCTTGAGCTTGTTTTTGATATTTTATTACGGGGATTCCAACTTGGATGGGGATTCCAACAACACCCCTGGGGGCAAAGTGGAATCTATGGACCAAGTCCGGATGTGACGAAACGCGTCCGGGGCACGTGACTTAGTGACGCATTGACGTTCCCGGAAGTGCCGTGGCGGCCATTTTGGATCCTGGAACTCATGGTTGTCCATATCCCTGGGACTTCCAGTTACCATCTGGTACCCCTCTAGAGCTGAAAGATCATTGTTTTTGGGAGCCATCGCTAAGTATTACGGCTGTATACACAGCTTTATGACCTGGAAGCTGATTTTATCGATTTTAATGTAAGTTGCTATAATAAAATTTGTATATTATTTGATTCATACGCTGATCCCTGGTCTGTTTGTGAGGTCTATGGGAAGTGTCTGGAGAAGATGATGTCATTTTGAGGAAACTCCATTCCTAACTATGGATTACATGTTGGTTTTATTTATTTTAGGGTAATTATGCACTTTTCTTATATTGTTTGCAGTGGTGTAAACTGTGCTTATTTTGAATCTCTCACGATTGCTGTGGCACTGTAGCGTTTGCATGTTGCACATGTGGCACTTTTTTGAGACCTAAGATAATACACTATGTCAAGGTTTTTTTCTGTTTGAGGTACACGAAGATTTTTGGGATTCATCATCGATCATCGGAATCAGTGTGTATTCTTCAAGATTGCGGACTTATTTGGCATATTTTTTCTGGTTTTGGACTTTTATTGGACTTTGGGTTTATTTATGTTAAGTTTGTTTTATATATTTTATGTTGGTACTTCAGGGGAAGGATTGTGAAACGACTTAATTGGGTTTTGTATTAAGGTGGGTGTGTGCTGTCTCATAGTTATTTTAATCTATGGACCACTTCTTGCTTCAGTGTCCCTTCAACATAGAGGTATATAAAGAGGTGGGGAGGGCTCTAGACATCCCCTTCCTGCACTGCATGTCTTATGCAGAGTGGGTATATGGGGCATTGGAAAGTCATACTGGCTTTGATTTGAACACTCTTTCTCTAGTTTGTCTAGTGACCCCTTACTACACATGGAATGCACGGTGTCAGGTTTCCCTGCGGCAGAAGGTCCTTCCTGTTCAGGTGGTGGTGTGTGACATCCTTGGTGAGGTTGGGAAGATTCGGGGTCTAGAGAAAGACGGGTTGCGGTGAAAGGCCTGGATTGAGGTGTGGAGGAACATCAGGCCTGTAGCTGCAACCTGTTGATCTCTTGGTGTGGTTGCTTTCCTGGTTTCCTCTTCATTCACCCCCCCCCCCCTAGATTTTGGTTGGAAGAATGGTTTTGTGCACCTGCAGGTCTAAGTTTCTTAGCTTTGGTTGTGTAGATATGTAGAAGTTTCTTTTGGGCCATAAAGGCCCTGGTATGTTCCATTTTTTTCTTGGTTGTTATGTATGTTCCTTTGTTGGCTGATGGTGGCCATAGGGAGCATAACAAAAAATAGGTATATGTATGGGGCTGCAGAAGCCTCAAGTTTTTCTTAATTTTACTATTGTGGTATTTTGATTTTTTGTCAGAAAGACATTATACACAAAAATTGCTGTTTTCCAGTTATAGTGGCTATAAAGGCCAAAGTTATTGTTTTCCTATCTTTAGTGGTGTCATTTAATTGTATGGAGATAGTTCTTTTTTATACATATGTTTTCTATCGTTTGATTACTGTATGACGTTTTCTTGTTTATTCTTTTTGTATTTTTGTATAAAATGTAAGCTGGTTGCAAGATTTTATTTCAATAAAATATCTCCAACACCCCTGCCCCCCCCACCCGGAAGAGCCTTCCACTACCCGGCAAAAGAAAGAAAGACGCTCATCTTCAAAGCTCCGGACATCCCCAGGAACAAGAGTAAGGCTCTACATACACCATCAAGCAGCCCTCTCGGATCCCACTTGGTTCCCATGGCGTGTGTCTCTTCTTTCATCCCTTCTTCTGGGGGGGGGGGAGGCAGTGGTGTATTTAGGTTTTGTGCTGCCCTAGACAACACAAAAATTGGCGCCCCCCCCGCAGAAAGAGCCTGACATTGACCAAGAGCACCCCTGCCCTCCACCTGAGCATTCCACTACTACTGCCCCCCATACACCAACCACCATCCCCCATGGCAAGAGAGAGAAAGACACTCACCTTCACAGCTCCGGAAATCCCCGGGAACGAGAGTCAGGCTCTACATACACCATCAAGCAGCCCTCTCAGATCCCACTTGGTTCCCATGGCGTGTCCCTTCTTTCATCCCTTCTTCTGGGGGGGAGGCAGTGGTGTATTTAGGTTTTGTGCTGCCCTAGACAACACAAAAATTGGCGCCCCCCCCCCCCGCAGAAAGAGCCTGACATTAACCAAGAGCACCCCTGACCTCCACCTGAGCCTTCCACTACTACTGCCCCCCATACACCAACCACCATCCCCCATGGCAAGAGAGAGAAAGACACTCACCTTCACAGCTCCGGAAATCCTCGGGAACGAGAGTCAGGCTCTACATACACCATCAAGCAGCCCTCTCAGATCCCACTTGGTTCCCATGGCGTGTCCCTTCTTTCATCCCTTCTTCTGGGGGGGAGGCAGTGGTGTATTTAGGTTTTGTGCTGCCCTAGACAACACAAAAATTGGCGCCCACCCCCCTCCCGCAGAAAGAGCCTGACATTAACCAAGAGCACCCCTGACCTCCACCTGAGCCTTCCACTACTACTGCCCCCCATACACCATCCACCATCCCCCATGGCAAGAGAGAGAAAGACACTCACCTTCACAGCTCCGGACATCCCCAGGAACGAGAGTCGGGCTGTGCATACATCATCATGAAACCCACAGAATCTCTCGGAACCCATCAGGTCCCCACGCTGTGTGTGTCCCTTCTTCTGTCCCTTCTTCCAAGGGGCAGTGCTGCCCCCCCCTGAAAAATGCCGCCCTGGGCAAATGCCTTGTGGTAAATACACCCCTGGAGGGAGGTGCTGCCCCCCTGAAAAATGCCGCCCTGGGCAAGTGCCTTGTTTGCCTTGTGGTAAATACACCCCTGGGGGGAGGTGCTGCCCCCCTGAAAAATGCCGCCCTAGGCAAGTGCCTTGTTTGCCTTGTGGTAAATACACCCCTGGGGGGAGGTGCTGCCCTCCTGAAAAATGCCGCCCTAGGCAAGTGCCTTGTTTGCCTCCTGGTAAATATGCCCCTGGGGGGAGGTGCTGCCCTCCTGAAAAATGCCGCCCTAGGCAAGTGCCTTGTTTGCCTCCTGGTAAATATGCCCCTGGTTGGAGATATTCATCTTCTTTCAGAGGCACCATTTTAGTGATGCAAATATTGCCGTTGCCTGTCCAGTCCCGGTGTTGAATTCAGTGGTGGGTGACCAGCTTCTTCGCCTGCACCAGCGATCCCAGGTATTTGTATCTCTTGGACCCGCTCAGTCTGGTTTACTTTGAGGAATCTTAATAAATATTCCTGCAATTTTGTGTGATTATTAGACATGCGTGACGAAAAAATGAGTTTGGTTTCATTTCAGATGAATTCATTAAGTCAGTCATTTCATTTCATTACATTCGTTTTGTTAGAATGATTCATTTCATATATTTGGATTTGTTTTGTACATTCATTGTTCCAAATCAATTAGAAGTTTTCTTTTTTTTTCAGAAAATTTGGATGCATTCGTTATGTTTTCAGTGTGACTTTGCATTGTGACTTGCTTGCGACTTGGATGCCTTGTTGTCTGCTTGCAATTTCGATGTAATTTTCCTGCAACTTTGATGTTTTGTGACTTTGGCTTTGGTGTGGGACACATTGTTGAACGTAAAAACTCTCTCAAGTTGGAAATGAATGAATACGAATGAATGAATTGTATTCATTATAATTTATTTCGGATTAATTGGAATTGGTTACTACTGGGATTCAGAGATTTGGATACATCTGAATCTCCAAATAACAAAATTTTTTTTTTCTGAATTTTGTGTCGTAACGAAATGAATCGTACATGTCTACTGGTTATATTACTTTTTCCATGATTAATATATGAACAGTGGATTGTAGGCTTCTTTGGGGACCTGATGTTCTTTGTAAAATGCAGTAGAACCTAATAAAACTATACAAATAAATGAAATGTATAATAGAACGATAGCATCGAGCTGTCCTCGCGACACCTCAAAAGAAACCAGGAACTATGGGAACACCAGGAACCAGAAATCTCCAATGCAAGTTTGTTCTGTGCATTCATGTCCCACCCCCCACCATACAGTCTCCATTTGTCACTCAAAAGCTCCAAAGTCACAGCCATTGTAATGAACTCCATCTGTGTCTACCAAGCATAATTCTGTCCTGGAGTGGACTTACTAGAATCCATGAGCAGCATCGAAGGTGGCTGTGATGGGCACAGTAGCCCTTCCTGACTCCATCTGCCCACTAGCAGTAGGACAGCTGTAGCTTGAAGTGGACAACCACCATTGGACATATACAACATTGCTATTAAAGGTGGCTGTGATGGCCATGGTGGCCCCACTTGACTCCATGTGCCCACTAGCAGTAGGACAACTGTAGCTTGAAGTGGATAACCACTCTTGGACATACACAAAAATGGTGAATCCCACTACAGCCAAGTATGTGCCAATTGTAAAGATTCCTATGTTGGCAAAATGGTACTGTACCGGGTCAATCGGGGCAGATTTAGGGTCCCAAACTGCAATAGGAGAATTATAGGGGTTACCAATGCTGACCTGTCCATTCAGAAAATGCTGCTTGCCCTCCCATAAGAGTCTCCATTTGTCACTCAAAAGCTCCATTGTAATGAGCTCCATCTGTGTCTACCAAGCATAATTCTGTCCTGGAGTGAACTTACTAAAATCCAAGAGCAGCATCGAAGGTGGCTGTGATGGGCACAGTAGCCCTTCCTGACTCCACCTGTCCACAAGCAGTAGGACAGCTGTAGCTTGAAGTGGACTACCACCATTGGACATACAACATTGCTATCAAAGGTGGCTGTGATGGGCATGGTGGCCCCACCTGACTCCATGAGCCCACAAGCAGTAGGACAGCTGTAGCTTGAAGTGGACAACCACTGCACAACAATGGTGAATCCCACTACAGCCCATTATGTGCCAATTGTAAAGATTTCTATGTTGGAAAAATGGGATAGATAGATAGATAATAGATAGATAGATAGATAGATAGATAGATAGATAGATAGATAATAGATAGATAGATAGATAATAGATAGATAATAGATAGATAGATAATAGATAGATAGATAGATAGATAGATAGATAGATAGATAGATAATAGATAGATAGATAATAGATAGATAGATAGATAGATAATAGATAGATAGATAGATAGATAGATAGATAGATAGATAGATAGATAGATAGATAGATAGATAGATAGATAGATAATAGATAGATAGATAATAGATAGATAGATAGATAGATAGATAGATAGATAGATAGATAGATAGATAGATAATAGATAGATAGATAATAGATAGATAGATAATAGATAGATAGATAGATAGATAGATAGATAGATAGATAGATAATAGATAGATAGATAGATAGATAGATAGATAGATAGATAGATAGATAGATAGATAATAGATAGATAGATAATAGATAGATAATAGATAGATAGATAGATAGATAGATAGATAGATAGATAGATAGATAATAGATAGATAGATAATAGATAGATAGATAGATAGATAGATAGATAATAGATAGATAGATAATAGATAGATAGATAGATAATAGATAGATAGATAGATAATAGATAGATAGATAGATAATAGATAGATAGATAATAGATAGATAGATAGATAATAGATAGATAGATAATAGATAGATAGATAGATAATAGATAGATAATAGATAGATAGATAGATAATAGATAGATAGATAATAGATAGATAGATAGATAGATAGATAGATAATAGATAGATAATAGATAGATAGATAGATAGATAGATAATAGATAGATAGATAGATAGATAATAGATAGATAATAGATAGATAATAGATAGATAATAGATAGATAGATAGATAGATAGATAGATAGATAGATATATAATAGATAGATAGATAGATAGATAGATAGATAGATAGATAGATAGATAATAGATAATAGATAGATAATAGATAATAGATAGATAATAGATAGATAATAGATAGATAGATAGATAGATAGATAGATAGATAATAGATAGATAGATAGATAGATAATAGATAGATAGATAGATAGATAGATAATAGATAGATAATAGATAGATAGATAGATAGATAATAGATAGATAGATAATAGATAATAGATAGATAGATAATAGATAGATAATAGATAATAGATGATAGATAGATAGATAGATAGATAGATAGATAGATAGATAGATACACATCTATATATATATATATATATATATATATATATATAAAAGTATGTTAAAATGCGGTTTTATTACAAAATATATGAAAAGTATTTTTTTTAAGTATATTTCTTTTAAATATATTCTGCTGATTTTTTTTTTAACATATAAAAAAATAATCTTAAAATATATTTTTACATATATTTGTAAATGCATTCCAAAAATGTAGATTTGTATTTTTAAAGACATACAGTATATTTGAAAATGTATTTTTAAAAATATTTTTCATATATTTTGTAATAAAAACGCATTTTAACATGCAGTGTGTATATATATATATATATATATATATATATATATATATATTGAAATATATTGAATATGGCCAAAATTTTAATATTTCAAATATATATTAATATATTTGGGAAGAATATTTTTAAAATATATTTTTTTTCCATGTGGGTTCATATGAGCTTTTGGAGCAGAGGCTGGCACTTCAGCTGCACAAGCTGTGCTGATTTCAAGGCATTCTGGGACGCTTTGACCTTGACGCGGTAACCTATCCCACGAGGGCTTACTTCATCACTGGGCCGAGATGCCAATATAGATAGCCAGTCCCAAGGCACACACGCTGCCTAATGCTCTGTGCCATCCGGTGATAATTCAGGGAATATTTGCTGTCTGCATCCATCACTTGCAAAGTATTAGATTCAGTTAACAGTCAAATCTAACAGTCGCTGAGTGGGGTACCATGGGAACTAATGGAGTAACATGGTCCTTCCAGGAGGTGTAAGACAAACTCTGCACACACAGAAGAATAGACAGATGAAATAGAGATAATTGGGATAGCTCTTTTTTTCATCAGATTTTTTTTCTTTTTTTTTGGAAAAGAACAATATTCTTCAGTTTTTCCACATTTTGTGTTATAAAAAAAAAGTGACAAGAAACATGAAGTATTAAACAGAACAATGTGACAAACAGGACATAAAAGATATGAATTGCGGTCAATTAGTGTTTTATCATAAACAATTCAAGCATGGACGCCCAACATCGCCATGACAACTAGAACAATGCAATTAATGAGGTGGTTGGAATGTGCTAGCCAATAAATTATACTGATGATGATAATAATAATAATAATAATAAACTCTTTTATCATAAAAGAACAATTATCTATGTTAGGGGTCTCCACACTTCTCAATATGAGGGGCACATTATCGTTTTTTTTCTATATGAAATATTTGTAAAAATATACAAATGAGTGAGCCAACCCTTATATTGGGGTCCCCATCAGCATTCGCCTTACATCAGAGTCCCCATTACATCAGAGTCCCTATCATAGCCCCCTTAGATCAGAATCCCAATCAGTGTCCTCCTTACCAGCAATTGTAGCCAGCAGTCCTAGCAACCAATGGTGGGGATGACAACAGCACAGCAACTTCTTCCTCCTTCTTCTTCCTCTTTCTTCCTCCTTCTGCCTTCTTCTACCTTCTTCTTCCACCTTCTTCTTCCTCCTTCTACCTTCTTCTTCCTGCTTCTGCTTCCTCCTCCTTCCTTCTTCTTCTTCCTTCTTCTTCTTCCTCCTTCTGCCTTCTTCTACCTTCTTTTTTTCCTCCCTCTACCCTCTTTTTTCCTTTCTTCTTATTCCTCCTTCTTCCTTCTTATTCCTTCTTCTTCCTTCTTCTTCTTCCTCCTCCTTCTGCCTTCTTCTTCATTCTTCTTCTTCATTTTCCTTCTTTTTCTTTTTCCTCCTTCTTTCCTTTTCTTCCTTCTTCTTTCCTTTTCTTCCTTCTTCTTCTTCTTCTATCTTCTTTTCCTTCCGCTTTCTTCTTCCTCCCTCTTCCCTATTCTTCTTCCTCCTCCTTCATCCTTCTTTTTCCCTTCTTCTTTTTCTTCTTCTTCCTCTTCATTTTCCTTCTTCTTTTTCCTTCTTTCCATTTCTTCTTCCTTCTTCTTCATCTATCTTCTTTTCTTCCTCCTTCTTCCTTCTTCTTCTTCCTCCTTATTCTCCTTCCTCCTGCTTCTTCTTTTTCCCTTCTTCTTTTCTTCTTCTTCCTCTTCATTTTCCTTCTTCATTTTCCTTCTTCCTTCTACTTTCCTTTTCTTCCTTCTCCTTCGTCCTTCTTCTTCTTTCCTTTTTCTTTTCTTCTTCTTCCTCTTCATTTTCCTTATTTTTCCTTCTTCATCCTTCTACTTCTTCCTTCTTCTTTCCTTGTCTTCCTTTTTCTTCATTCTTTTTCTTCCTTCCTCTTCCTCTTCATTTTCCTTCTTCTTCTTTTTCCTTCTTCTATCTTATTTTCCTTCCTTCTTAATTATTTTTCTTCCTTCTTCTGCTTCGTCCTTCTTTTTCCTCCTTCTTTCTCCTTCTTCTTCCTCCTCCTACTTCCTCCATCTTCCTTCTTCTTCTTCCATTGTGCAAGGACTGACATTTTTCTTTTCTTTTGCTCGGGCAACCATACAAATATGACATATGAATTTGCTGTATTTTCATTTCCATCCAGCAGGTGAAGCTTTAGGCCCCTTTTAACACATATTTCTCAGCAATTGTATGCTGATAAATACTGTCAGTTTACAGAGCTCAGTAACTCAAGCTGAAATTCAACATACCTGAGTGACTAACAGAGTAGACTTGGCGAGAAGTTTCAATCAGAAACAAGATGTTTGAAAGGAAACAACCACATATATATCCTTTGTTTTACAAATTATCATTCATGACAAGATGCACCATCCTTTATATACTGTATGTATCGACTTACAAGTATTATAGTACCTCCTTCTTTTTTCCTTCTTCTTTTTCTACTTCCTCTTCATTTTCATTCTTCTCTTTCCTTCTTCTTCTTCCTCATTCTTCTTTCCGTTTCTTCCTTCTTCTTCTTCTATCTTATTTTCCTTCCTTCTTCTTCTTGTATTTTCATTTCCATCCAGCAGGTGAAGCTTTAGGCCCCTTTTAACACATATTTCTCAGCAATTCTTATCCGCTTTGCTGATGAAACCTGTCAGTTTACAGAGCTCAGTAACTCAAGCTGAAATTCAACATACCTGAGTGACTAACAGAGTAGACTCTTGCTTGGTGAGCAGTTTTAATCAGAGACAAGGTGTTTGAAAGGAAACAACCATATATGTATCCTTTGTTTTACGAATTAACATTCATGACAAGATGCACCATCCTTTATATACTGTATGTATCGACTTACAAGTATTATAGTACCTCCTTCTTTTTTCCTCCTTCCTTTTCCTCTTTTTCTTCTTCCTCTTCTTTTTACTTCTTCTTCCTTCTTCTTCTTCCATTGTGTAAGCACTGACATTTTTCTTTTCTTTTGCTCAGGCAACCATACAAATATGACATATTAATTTGTTGTATTTTCATTTCCATCCAGCAGGTGAAGCTTTAGGCCCCTTTTAACACATATTTCTCAGCAATTCTTATCCGCTTTGCTGAAAAAAACTGTCAGTTTACAGAGCTCAGTATCTCAAGCTGAAATTCAACATACCTGAGTGACTAACAGAGTAGACTTGGCGAGAAGTTTCAATCAGAAACAAGATGTTTGAAAGGAAACAACCATATATGTATCCTTTGTTTTACAAATTATCATTCATGACAAGATGCGCCATCCTTTAAATACTGTATGTATCAACTTACAAGTATTATAGTACCTCCTTTTTTCCTTCTTCTTCTTCCTCTTTATTTTCCTTCTTCTTCTTCTTTTTCTTCTTCTTCTTCTTCTTCTTTTTCTTCTTCTGCTTCTTCTTTTTCTGCTTTTTCCTTCTTTCTTCTTTTTTCTTTCTTCTTTTTTCTTTCTTCTTTTTTCTTTCTTTCTTCTTTTTCTTCTTTCTTCTTTTTCTTCTTTCTTCTTTTTCTTCTTTCTTCTTTTTCTTCTTTCTTCTTTCTCTTCTTTCTTCTTCTCAGGCAACCATACAAATATGACATATGAATTTGTTGTATTTTCATTTCCATGCAGCAGGTGAAGCTTTAGGCCCCTTTTAACACATATTTCTCAGCAATTCTTATCCGCTTTGCTGATGAAACCTGTCAGTTTACAGAGCTCAGTAACTCAAGCTGAAATTCAACATACCTGAGTGACTAACAGAGTAGACTTGGCGAGAAGTTTCAATCAGAAACAAGATGTTTGAAAGGAAACAACCATATATGTATTCTTTGTTTTACAAATTATCATTCATGACAAGATGCGCCATGCTGTATATACTGTATGTATCCACTTACAAGTATTATAGTACCTCCTTTTTTCCTTCTTCTTTTTCTTCTTCTTCCTCTTTATTTTCCTTCTTCTTTTTCCTCCTTCTTCCTCTTTATTTTCCTTCTTCTTTTTCCTCCTTCTTCTTTCCATTTCTTCCTTCTTCTTCTATCTTATTCTCCTTCCTTCTTTATTCTTTTTATTCCTCCTTCTTCTTCTTCTTCTTTCTTCTTCTTCTTTCTTCTTTTTCTTCTTCCTTCTTCTGCTTTCTTCTTCTTTCTTCTTCTTCTTTCTTCTTTCTTCTTCTTCCTTCTTCTTCTTCTTTCTTCTTCTTCCTTCTTCTTCTGCTTTTTCTTCTTTCTTCTTTTTCTTCTTTCTTCTTTTTCTTCTTTCTTCTTTTTCTTCTTTTTTCTTTCTTCTTTTTTCTTCTTTTTTCTTCTTTCTTCTTCTTTTTCTTCTTTCTTCTTCTTTTTCTTCTTTCTTCTTCTTTCTTCTTTTTCTTCTTTCTTCTTTTTCTTCTTTCTTCTTTTTCTTCTTTTTTCTTTCTTCTTTTTTCTTCTTTTTTCTTCTTTCTTCTTCTTTTTCTTCTTTCTTCTTCTTTTTCTTCTTTCTTCTTCTTTCTTCTTTTTCTTCTTTCTTCTTTTTCTTCTTTTCTTCTTTCTTCTTTTTCTTTCTTCTTTTTCTTCTTTCTTCTTTTTCTTCTTTCTTCTTCTCAGGCAACCATACAAATATGACATATGAATTTGTTGTATTTTCATTTCCATCCAGCAGGTGAAGCTTTAGGCCCCTTTTAACACATATTTCTCAGCAATTCTTATCCGCTTTGCTGAAAAAACCTGTCAGTTTACAGAGCTCAGTAACTCAAGCTGAAATTCAACATACCTGAGTGACTAACAGAGTAGACTTGGCAAGAAGTTTCAATCAGAGACAAGGTGTTTGAAAGGAAACAACCATATATATATCCTTTGTTTTACAAATGATCATTCATGACAAGATGCGCCATGCTGTATATACTGTATGTATCCACTTACAAGTATTATAGTTTCTCTGTATTGGAAGACAAGATAATAAACTAGCCTAATCCTTTAGGGATTTTTGGAAAGCTCAGAACCAGAAACTGTCCGTAGTACGGAGAGAACCAGTAAGGAAACGCAGTCATGAAAGAGGAGACATTCAGTTTGGTGTATCACAAATACAGTTTATTAATAATCACAATTTGTGAATCACAGCCAAGGAACTTGCAAAAGGTTAATTAATACAAGTGCTTCACAGAGGAGTGCTAATGTGCTTTCACTGCGTACAAACCGCCCCCCCTCCCCCCCCCCGTATGCAAACCGCTCTGTATGGAAATAAATAAAAGGAACAATAATGCTTACACGCTACCAGAAGTCACCGTAGCAGATAATCACAGAAAAGGATAAACTGGAGGGAATACAAAGAGAACGACTTGTTAGATAAAGAGGAGGTCAAAATCAAGAATCAGAAACCAGCACCGCGCACACGTATTGGTCTTAGGTCGGCCACACATGGTAATATCGGATTTTAGAATCTCCTTGAAATCTAGCATCAGCCGTATAACCGGAGGACCTGTCAAATATGGCATTAAAGATGATTTAAAGTGATACTAAAGGAAAAATGTTTAAAAAAAATAATAAAAATGTCATACTTACCTGCTCTGTGTAATGGTTTTGCACAGAGCAGCCCAGATCCTCCTCGTCTTGGGTCCCCTGCTGGTGCTTCTGGATACTCCCCCCTGCTGAGTGCCCCCATAGCAAGCAGCTTGCTATGGGGGCACTCGTGTGTGGGTTTTGCACAGAGCAGCCCAGATCCTCCTCATCTTGGGTCCTCTGCTGGTGCTTCTGGATACTCCCCCCTGCTGAGTGCCCCCATAGCAAGCAGCTTGCTATGGGGGCACTCGTGTGTGGGTTTTGCACAGAGCAGCCCAGATCCTCCTCATCTTGGGTCCCCTGCTGGTGCTTCTGGATACTCCCCCCTGCTGAGTGCCCCCATAGCAAGCAGCTTGCTATGGGGGCACTTGTGTGTGGGTTTTGCACAGAGCAGCCCAGATCCTCCTCATCTTGGGTCCCCTGCTGGCACACCTGGTTACTCCCCCCTGCTGAGTGCCCCCATAGCAAGCAGCTTGCTATGGGGGCACTCGTGTGTGGGTTTTGCACAGAGCAGCCCAGATCCTCCTTGTCTTGGGTCCCCTGCTGGTGCTCCTGGTTACTCCCCCCTGCTGAGTGTCCCCATAGCAAGTGGATTACTATGGGCAGTGGTGTATTTAGGTTTCATGCTGCCCTAGGCAACACAAAAATCAGCTCCCCCGGGAGAGACCCTGACACTGACATACACCCCTCTCGCCCCACGATAAGAGTTTGACATTGACCAACAACACCCCCCCACCTGAGAGAGCCTTCCACTACAACCGCCCCCCCCCCATACACTGGCAACCCCCTCCCATCCCGGCGAGAGAGAAGACACTCATCTTCACAGCTCTGAACATCCCTGGGAACAAGAGTCAGGCTCTGCATACACCATCAAGCAACCCGCAGCCTCTCTCAGTTCCCACCTGGTCCCAATGCTGAATGTGTCCTTTCATCATCCCTTATTTTCGGGGGCAGCGCTGTCCCACTGAAAACTGCTGCTGCCCCCCTGAAAAAATGCCGCCCTAGGCAAATGCCTTGTTTGTTTTGTGGTAAATACACCCCTGGCTATGAGGGCACTCGTGTGTGGGTTTGCACATAGCAGCCAGATCCTCCTCATTTTGGGTCCACTGCCGGCGCTCCTGGTTACTCCCCCCTGCAAAGTGCCCCCATAGCAAGCAGCTTGCTATGGGGGACTCATGTGTGGGTTTTGCACAAAGCAGCCCAGATCCTCCTCATCTTGGGTCCCCTTCTGGCACTCCGGGTTACTCCCCCCTGCTGCGTGCCCCCATAGCAAGCAGCTTGCTATGGGGGCACTCATGTGTGGGTTTTGCACAAAGCAGCCAAGATCCTCCTCATCTTGAGTCCCCTGTTGGCACGCCTGGTTACTCCCCCCTGCTGAGTACCCCCATAGCAAGCAGCTTGCTATGGGGGCACTCATGTGTGGGTTTTGCACAAAGCAGCCCAGATCCTCCTCATCTTGGGTCCCCTGTTGGCACTCTTGGTTACTCCCCCCTGCTCCGTGCCCCCATAGCAAGCAGCTTGCTATGGGGCCACTCATGTGTGGGTTTTGCACAAAGCAGCCCAGATCCTCCTCATCTTGGGTCCCCTTCTGGCACTCCGGGTTACTCCCCCCTGCTGCGTGCCCCCATAGCAAGCAGCTTGCTATGGGGGCACTCGTGTGTGGGTCTTGCACAGAGAAGCCCAGATCCTCCTCATCCTGGGTCCCCTAATGGCGCTCCTGGTTACTTCCCCATCGTGTGCGCTCTCTCCAAAACCAGCTCTATGTGTCAACCCCCTCCCCCGCTCCCTGCTCACTGGCTGTGGTTCACAGCAGCCAATGGCTTCTGCTGCTGTCTCTGTGCCAGTGAAGAGGGAAAGAGCCATCTTATGTACATCGCTGGGTCGAGATCGGGCTCAGGTAAGTACTGGGAGGGGGGTGGAGCAGCATACAGCAGAATTTTGACAGAAAATAACGCTTGATTTGTGGAAACGTGTCTAAACTCTTGTTCATGCTAAGCGCATCAAATGCTCGAACATTCATTTATTTTAATGGCCACAATCAATTATTATTATTTTTTTTTGCCAAAATGCTGCTGCCAGGAGGAAAAGCGTTTAGGAGAGCCGGGCAAGCATGCTGTGCGCACGGGGCCTTAGAGATCCGTCTGAAAATACAAAAATTTCCACACTGCTTATACATCTTCAGTCTGGCACGATTCACCGGGTATTGGAACCAAGTCACAGGAACACATTTAAATGATATGTCTTTGGCAGCTTTAATTGTGTCATTGTTTAGTGATGACATGCTAACAAATAAATGAGTTTGATTGTATAATTAGACGGCAGAAACACTTTGACTTCCTGTTATCTGGAAACAGAAGCCAGGCTGCATTCTGCGAGAAGACTTTTGTGATAATTGCCTCGATAGGAGTCTGTTTACTGGAAACCAAGAGCAGCATCGAAGGTGGCTGTGATGACCATGGTGGCCCCACCTGACACTATGTGCCCACAAGCAGTAGAACAGCTGTAGCTTGAAGTGGACAACCACCATTGGACATACAACATTGCTATGAAAGGTGTCTGTGACAGGCATGGTGGCCCCACCTGACTCCATGTGCCCACAAGCAGTGGAACAGCTGTAGCTTGAAGTGGACAACCACCATTGGACATATACAACATTGCTATCAAAGGTGGCTGTGATGACCATGGTGGCCCCACCTGACTCCATGTGCCCACAAGCAGTGGAACAGCTGTAGCTTGAAGTGGACAACCACCATTGGACATATACAACATTGCTAGGAAAGATGGCTGTGATGACCATGGTGGCCCCACTTGACTCCATGTGCCCACAAGCAGTAGAACAGCTGTAGCTTGAAGTGGACAACCACCATTGGACATATACAACATTGCTATGAAAGATGGCTCTGATGACCATGGTGGCCCCACTTGACTCCACGTGCCCATAAGCAGTAGGACAGCTGTAGCTTGAAGTGGACAACCACCATTGGACATACAACATTGCTATGAAAGATGGCTCTGATGACCATGGTGGCCCCACTTGACTCCATGTGCGAATGAGTGCTTGTTTTAGGACAGAAACACTT